>NW_027208887.1:0-42158 GCF_027789765.1 Dendropsophus ebraccatus
AACTAGCCTGTGACAACACTACAACTCCCAGCATGTACTGACTCCCAGGATCCCAGTGCATGCTGGGATTTGTAGTGTTGCCACAGGTTTGTAGTGTTGCCACAGGTTGCCAGTACATGCTGGGAGTTGTAGTGATGTCATAGGCTGTCAGTGCATGCAAGGAGTTGTAGTGTTGTCACAGGTTAGCTGTCAGCCTGTGACAACACTGCAACTCCCTGCATGTACTGACACAACACTCATCCATACCGGTACTACTACACCCCTTATCTGTACCTGAACTATTACACCCCTTATCCACTCTACCTCCACTACTACACCCCTTATCCATACCTGAACTACTACACCCCTTATCTGTACCTGAACTACTACACCCCTTATCCACTATACCTCCACTACTACACCTCTCATCTATACCTGTACTACTACACCCCTTATCTGTACCTGAACTACTACACCCCTTATCCACTATACCTCCACTACTACACCTCTCATCTATACCTGTACTACTACACCCCTTATCCACAATACCTCCACTACTAAACCCTACCTAAATGGAGGCACAAAGAAGATCTCCTATACTGTATGGGGGCACATATTTGGCAAACCAATTTATATGGGGTGCTTTGGGGGCTTGTCTACTACATGGGGGCACAGGGGGAGCACTGGCACAGTGGGAAGCAATACAGTTGCTGTCTCAAACCTTCCCCGCTGCTGTGTGATCCCGTGTCTTGCTAAAAAACATTTTTATCCCAGGGAGGTGGGTCTGTGACGATGTCTGTGCACGCCCTGCTCTCTGGCCACTGCTGTATCTTCAAGCTGCCACGTCCTCCAGAATAAGTGACAGCTGGAGGAGTGGAGACGACCTGAAGATGCAGCAGCCATAGAGCAGGGCGTGCACAGACATTGTCACAGACCCACCTCCCTGACACTCTCAACCTGTGATAAAAATGTTTTTTAGCAAGGCACCGGATCCCACTGCAGTGGTGAAGGCATGTACAGTATGTGTTGCAGTAAAATGATAGAATCAGTCGTTTGTTTTTCAACATGCTTGAAAGACAAACGACGCAACGATCAGCCGACATGAACGATGTCGGCTGATCGTTGCCTACTATTCCACAGGACGATTATCAGCCGAATATGGCCCGACAATCGTTCCTTGGAATAGGGCCTTTAGGGAAACTGACCGCCGATTCTGATAACGCTGGGTTTGGGGGGGAGGGGGGGGGGGGGGGCGCAATTTGCCTTCTCTGCCTAGGGCACCAAAACTCCTTGTCCTGGGCCTGATAATAGGGCGTATAACAGTCCATGGTATCTTATAATCCTCTCAGCGGGTGGCAGGTGGAGACATACTGGGCCGCTACTTCCATGGTGGCCTCCTCTTCCCCCAGCAGAATGTGGAGTTTCCTCTCCTCATCTATGGAGGTGAAGTCCGGGATGATGGTGGAGAGTCTCTGGAAGTAGGTGACCCTGGTGGATGGTGGTGGAGAGTCTCTGGAAGTAGGTGACCCTGGTGGATGGTGGTGGAGAGTCTCTGGAAGGAGGTGACCCTGGTGGATGATGGTGGAGAGTCTCTGGAAGGAGTTGACCCTGGTGGATGATGGTGGAGAGTCTCTGGAAATAGGTGACCCTGGTGGGTGATCGTGGAGAGTCTCTGGAAGGAGGTGACCCTGGGGGATGATGGTGGAGAGTCTCTGGAAGTAGGTGTCCCTGGGGGATGATGGTGGAGAGTCTCTGGAAGTAGGTGACCCTGGTGGTGGATGATGGTGGAGAGTCTCTGGAAGTAGGTGACCCTGGTGGATGATGGTGGAGTCTCTGGAAGTAGGTGACCCTGGTGGATGAGTATTTGCTGCAGTGTAGCAAGAAGTGGGCCTCATCCTCCAGGTCTCCCTGCTCGCAGTGCCGGCACAGTCGGCTCTCCCGCGGCTTGTATGTCTGTTTGTGCCGCCCCGTCTCTATCTCCAGGCTGTGGGCGCTCAGTCTATAGAGGCTTAGGGTTTGCCTGTGTTTGGGGTGGTGCAGCCTCTCTAGGTATGGCGCCATGGTGTAGTCTCTCTGCAGTGACTGGTAGATGGTGAGTTTCTGGGAGTTACTTATTTCTCTCCTCCATTCCTCTGTATATTGCCCCTGGTATGTCTCTATTGCCCCTTTTATTTGGGCTTTTGTCAGGGCATGTTGTGGGGTTTGGCAGGACTGGTGGTGGATGCCCTGTTGGGGAGCACATTGGGCTCCATGGCTCAGGGAGGCTTTGTGGTGATAGGAGTCTGGGTTGCTTCTCTGTAAGTGCGCCCAGAATGAAAGCGCCCTCTTCTGTACCTGAAACCATAGTGGGAACCTGCCCAACTCTGCCCGACACGCCATGTTGGAGGTGCTGCGATGGACCTGGAGGAGGTACTTGCAGAACTCCAGATGAAAGGTCTCTGTTGGGCTTGGATCCCATTTTGACTGGTCTGGGTAAGTGGCCGGACCCCAAACCTCACTGCCATAAAGCAGGATTGGGGCAATGACACCATCAAAGATCTTTAGCCAGACCCTCACTGGTGCTTTCAGGTGGTACAGTCTCTTTCGTATGGCATAGAGGGTTCTGCTGGCTTTTCCCTTGAGGACCTCTATTGCAGACTTGAAGCTCCCTGATTGGTTAAGCTCCAGGCCCAGGTATGTGTAGCTGCTGGTGTTCTCCAGTACTGACCCGTTTAGTGTGAAGGAGGAGGAGATGGAGGCTTTTTTCTGACCCTTCCTCTGGAACACCATGACTTTGGTCTTCTTAGAGTTGATGGGTAGTGCCCATGTATTGCTGAATTTCTCCAGGACTGACAGGCTTTCTTGGAGGCCGCTCTCTGTGGGGGACAGCAGCAGGAGGTCATCAGCGTACAGCAGGAACTTCACCTCACGGTCATGCAGGAGGAGGCCGGGGGCTGAGGAGTCCTCCAGAGCTGCAGCCAGTTCGTTGATGTAGATGTTAAAGAGCGTTGGGCTCAGGCTGCAGCCCTGTCTGACTCCTCGGCCCTGCTGGAAATATGCTGTCCTCTTGCCGTTCACCTTCACGCTGCATTGGTTCCCAGTGTATGAGCTCTTGATGACATCATACGTCCTCCCTCCTATCCCACTCTGCAGGAGTTTCAGGAATAGGCCCGGGTGCCACACTGAGTCAAACGCCTTCCTAAAGTCCACAAAACAGGAGAAGATCTTGCCCCGTTTGGTGTTGTGGACATGGGTCTTGATGAGGCTGTGCAGGGTGTAGATGTGGTCGGTGGTGCGGTGGTTCGGCATGAACCCGGCTTGACTTTTACTGAGGACCTGATGCTGTATGAGGAAGGTGAGGACTCTTCTGTGGATGATACTGAGGACCTGATGCTGTGTGAGGAAGGTGAGGACTCTTCTGTTGATGATACTGAGGACCTGATGCTGTGTGAGGAAGGTGAGGACTCTTCTGTATATGATACTGAGGACCTCATGCTGTGTGAGGAAGGTGAGGACTCTTCTGTTGATGATACTGAGGACCTGATGCTGTGTGAGGAAGGTGAGGACTCTTCTGTATATGATACTGAGGACCTCATGCTGTATGAGGAAGGTGAGGACTCTTCTGTTGATGATACTGAGGACCTCATGCTGTGTGAGGAAGGTGAGGACTCTTCTGTTGATGATGCCACTGAATAGCTTTCCCAGATTGCTGCTCACACAGATCCCACGGTAGTTCGCTGGGTGGTATTTGTCCCCACTTTTATGGATGGGGGTTATGAGGCCTCGGTTCCAGTCTTGTGGGAAGTGTCCGGAGCTCAGGACGAGGGTGAACAGTTTGGCCAGTGCAGCGTGGATGTCTGGCGGGCTGTATTTCAGCATCTCGGGCGGGATGCCGTCAGCACCACTGGCCTTTCTGCATCTGAGTAGAGTGATGCTCTCCTGTATTTCCTGTGTGGTGATCGGTCGGTCCAGGGGGGTCTGGAAGTCCTTGATTGCCTCTTGCATGTGCCTCAGTTTTGTGATTATTTCTTTCTGTTCCTGGGTTTGCTCTTCTTCAGGGATGTTTTTGTAGAGGTCCCTGAAGTAGTTGAGCCAGATGGTGCCATTTTGTATATGGAGAGAGTTTTTCTTGGGCTTTGTGCTGATATGATGCCAGGTCTCCCAGAATGAGTTGTCCTGGAGGGAGTCCTCCAGCCGGTGGATCTTGTGGGAGAGGTAGCTCTGTTTTTTCTCTCTGAGGGTGCGCTTGTATTTCCTCTGTAGGGTGTCATAGGCTTCCCTCGAAGTCTTGTCATTGGGGTCTCTGTGCTTTTTGTTTGAGGCTGTCCTTAGGGAGTGACGTAGGGCCTTGCATTCCTTGTCAAACCATTTCTGGGACTCTTTATTAGAGGGTCTCTTGACGCTGGTTTGTTCAAGGTCTGCTAGTTCTGCCATTGTGTACAGGATCTTGTTAAAGTCCTTCACTGCCAGAGTGACACCTTGTTGGCTTGGCTGATAGGGAGTGCTGTGAAAGTTTTCGAGCATCCCTTTGATTTCCACTCGATTGGTCGCATTGGTGTATTTAGTGGCAGATTGTCTGCGCCACTTGAAGGATGGTGGCAGGTTGTAGAGACCCGTCTGGCAGGGCTGTGTGGACGCTCTCTTGGTGGATCTCATGTACAGCAGGATCTGGTTATGGTCTGAGAGGTGTGTGTCCAGGGTGACTATGAAGGCGTTGATATTTTGGGGGTCTGCGTCTGTGATGGCATAGTCCACCACATTGTTGCCCATGTGGGAGTTTACTGTGAATCGCCCTAAACAGTCGCCCCTGATACGCCCGTTCATGATGTACAGTCCCAGGCTCCGGCACAGGTTCAGCAGTTTTTTCCCACTCTTGTTAACAGTCCTGTCATAGCTGTTCCGTACTGTCTGTGCAGACTCTGAGTAGTAGTCACCTCCTAGGATATATGTGTTGCCATCGGAGGTGACAGTCCTTTTCCACACCTGTCCTGGCGTTGAGGTCTCCGCAGATCAGCACCCGGCCCTGGCACTGGAATTGGGCAGCCTCATTTTGTAGGACCTCATAGATGTCTGTATTGTGGTAGGGGGACTCAGCTGGGGGGATGTATATAGCACACAGGTAGATGTCATACTGTGAAGCGAGGATGGAGCTGCTTATTTTTATCCAGATGTGGTTGTCCCCCCGTTTGACTGCTGTCATGTGATCTTTCAGCTCCTCCTTGTACCAGATCACTATGCCCCCTGAGCGCCGGCCCTGTTTGGTACTTTTGTTTTTCTGGGCAGGGACAGAGAATTCCTTATAGCCCATGGGTGCCAGGGACTCATCCTCTGCCCGGGTCCAGGTCTCCAAGAGGATTTGTATGTCAACAGTTTTTAGTCTTTCTTTGAAGTCTGGATCACTGGTTTTGGATCCAAAGGCTGAGGAAGTTAATCCTTGGATATTCCAGCTACTGATGATGAGGGACGTCATTGTCAGTCGCTATACCTTGTAATGAGTTGCTTTTTCATCGGACGTGGCAGCTTGTGTTAGAGGGGTCACATTAGTTTCTTACATAGTGTGCTGAGCAGGTTCCTTATCTCTGCCATGCTGCTGCCATTGTGGGACCGCTGTTCTCCTCCACCTCTGCCATGGCTGGGGACTGGGTCTGGGGTAGTTGCCTTCTGTGTTTCGATGTCTGTTTCCAGGACTTTGGCTTGGTTGGGGTCTCTGGGGTCTTTCTAGTACTATGTCCTTAAATTCTTTTGCCAGTTTGCTTATTCCTTGTTTGTCCAGGTGTTTGGTGTCATACAGGTGTTGGGGTGTGATATCCCGGTGTACAGCCAGTTTAGTGTTGGGTATTGAGGAGATACTGGCGGCCAGCTCTGCGTTAATCTGCTCGGTTACACGGTGGGATACGTCTTGTCTTGGGAGCAGGGCAGACAGGATTATTTGTGACCTGGGGAATCTTTGTTGGGTGGCTTTGGCTAGCTGTGTAAGTCTTTCTGCAGTCTTCTCCTGCTGCAGGTCATTTGTGCCGGTGTGTAGGATGAGGTGT
This sequence comes from Dendropsophus ebraccatus, assembly GCF_027789765.1. Taxonomy (NCBI): domain Eukaryota; kingdom Metazoa; phylum Chordata; class Amphibia; order Anura; family Hylidae; genus Dendropsophus; species Dendropsophus ebraccatus. Next base: position 5,994 of record NW_027208887.1, read on the forward strand.
TTGGGGTCGGTAAAATATGGGTTATTGATCTATCTCCTACCTATCCATCTATCTCCTATCTATCTATCTATCTATCTATCTCCTATCTATCTATCTATCTATCTATCTATCTATCTATCTCCTATCTATCTATCTATCTATCTATCTCCTATCTATCTATCTATCTATCTATCTATCTCCTATCTATCTATCTATCTATCTATCTATCTATCTATCTATCTATTATCTATCTATCTCCTATCTATCTATTATCTATCTCCTATCTATCTATCTATCTATCTATCTATCTATCTATCTATCTATCTATCTATCTATCTCCTATCTATCTATCTATCTCCTATCTATCTATCTATCTATCTATCTATCTCCTATCTATCTATCTATCTATCTATCTATCTATCTATCTATCTATCTCCTATCTATCTCCTATCTATCTATCTCCCATCTATCTATCTCCTATCTATCTATCTATCTATCTATCTATCTATCTATCTATTTATTATCTATCTATCTTCTATCTATCTATCTATCTATCTATCTATCTATCTATCTCCTATCTATCTATCTATCTATCTATCTATCTCCTATCTATCTATCTATCTATCTATCTATTATCTATCTATCTTCTATCTATCTATCTATCTATCTATCTATCTATCTATCTATCTATCTATCTCCTATCTATCTATCTATCTCCTATCTATCTCCTATCTATCTATCTATCTATCTATCTATCTATCTACTATCTATCTATCTATCTATCTATCTATCTCCTATCTATCTATCTATCTATCTATCTATCTATCTATCTATCTATCTATCTCCTATCTATCTATCTATCTATCTCCTATCTATCTATCTATCTATCTATCTATCTATCTCCTATCTATCTATCTATCTCCTATCTATCTATCTATCTATCTATCTCCTATCTATCTATCTATCTCCTATCTATCTATCTATCTATTATCTATCTATCTTCTATCTATCTATCTATCTCCTATCTATCTATCTCCTATCTATCTATCTCCTATCTATCTATCTATCTATCTATCTATCTACCTATCTATCTATCTCCTATCTATCTATCTATCTATCTCCTATCTATCTCCTATCTATCTCCTATCTATCTATCTATCTCCTATCTATCTATCTATCTATCTATCTCCTATCTATCTCCTATCTATCTATCTCCTATCTATCTATCTATCTATCTATCTATCTATCTATCTCCTATCTATCTATCTATCTATCTATCAAATCAAATCAAATCAAATCAAAAAAGCTTTATTGGCAGGTCCAAGTTACACATTAGCATTGCCAAAGCATGGGGAGAATAGGGAGTTGAGGAAATGGGATTCACCCGGGGTCGGTGTACAGGGGTTCATGATGTATCATGGGGGGGGGGGGGAATACATTCAGGGTCGGGGTATTGGAGTCCATGACCTATCGGGGTTGGGGTATCGGAGTCCATGACGTATCACGCTCCTCTCAGTCTATGGCAGGCAGTGACGTATTGTGCCACTATAGTCGCTGTGGTCTCTTCTTCTCCCAGCAGGATGGGTAGTTTCTCTTCCTCCTCCATGGTGGAGAAGCCTGGGAGGAGGTTGGAGAGTCTCCTATAGTGAGTGTCCCTCACTGCTGAGTATTTGGGGCAGTGTAGCAGGAAGTGGGCCTCATCCTCCATGGCCTCCTGGTCGCACTGCTGGCACAGTCTGCTCTCCTTGGGGATGTAGCTCTGTCGGTGCCGCCCAGTTTCAATGGCCAGGTTGTGGGCGCTCAGTCTGTAGCGGCTCAGGATCTTCCGGTCTCTGGGGTTGGGAAGCTCCTCCAGATATGGGGCCAGTCTGTATTCCCTCTGCAGGCTCTGGTACACGGCCAGCTTCTGGGATGCTCTGACCTCCTCCCTCCATTCTTGGACGTATTCTTCTTGTCTCCTGGTTATTGTGTTCCTGATCCCGGCTTTTGTGAGCTGGTATGGTGGGATTGTCTGGTTGGGCTGGGTTCCAGAGGGTATGTTTTGGGGCTCTGCTTTGCCTGGGGCCCCTTGGTGTAGCAAGGCTTTATGGTGATAGGAACCTTCACTACTACCATGTAGGTGACCCCAGAATGACAGCGCCCTCTTCTGGATAGTTAGGTGCAGGGGGAATCTGCCCAGCTCTGCTCTACAGGCACAGTTAGAGGTGCTCCGATGGACCTGGAGGAGATGCTTACAGAACTCCAGATGGAAGATTTCCGTTGGGCTGGAATCCCATTTTGACCAGTCGGGGTATGTGTGAGGACCCCAGACCTCGCTGCCATACAGGAGAATTGGTGCAATAATGGAGTCAAAGATTTTAAGCCAAACCCTGACCGGTGGCTTAAGGTGGTAGAATTGTCTTCTGATGGTGTAGAAGGTTTTGCAGGCTTTGTCTCTCAGCATCTCGATGGCAGATTTGAAGCTCCCCGTCTGTTCTATTATCAGGCCCAGGTAGGTGTAGCTGCTGGTGGCTGTAAGGGGCTGGTTGTGTAGTATATAGGTGGGGGGGCAGGTAGGTGTAGCTGCTGGTGGCTGTAAGGGGCTGGTTGTGTAGTATATAGGTGGGGGGCCCAGGTAGGTGTAGCTGCTGGTGGCTGTAAGGGGCTGGTTGTGTAGTATATAGGTGGGGGACCCAGGTAGGTGTAGCTGCTGGTGGCTGTAAGGGGCGGGTTGTGTAGTATATAGGTGGGGGGGCAGGTAGGTGTAGCTGCTGGTGGCTGTAAGGGGCTGGTTGTGTAGCGTGAAGGGAGGGGACCCGGCTGACTTTGTTTTCCTTCTCTGGAACACCACAGTGTTGGTCTTTTTGAGGTTGATGGGTAGAGCCCATGTGGTGCTGAACTTCTCCAGGATGGCTAGCTGGTCTTGGAGACCTTTCTCAGATGATGATAGGAGGAGAAGGTCATCCGCATACAGAAGGAATTTCACCTCGGTGTCATGGAGGGTGAGACCTGGTGTTGGGGAGGACTCCAGGGCTACTGCTAGCTCATTGATATAAATGTTGAAGAGTGTTGGGCTGAGGCAGCAGCCCTGCCTGACTCCTCGGCTCTGCTGGAAATAAGCCGTTCTCTTCCCATTTACCTTCACGCAGCATTGGTTCCCAGTGTAGGAACTTTTGATAACATCATAGGTCTTTCCCCCTATTCCACTCTCCAGCAATTTTAGAAGCAATCCTGGGTGCCACACCGAATCGAAAGCCTTTTTGAAGTCCACAAAACAGGCGTATATTTTTCCTTTCTTTGTGTTGTGGACGTGGCTCTGGATCAGGCGGTGCAGGGTATAGACATGGTCCGTGGTGCGGTGGTTCGGCATGAACCCTGCTTGGCTTTTGCTGAGGATATTGTGCTGGGTGAGGAAGCTGAGGATTCTCTGGTTCAGGATGTTGTTGAAGAGTTTCCCCAGGTTGCTGCTGACACATACCCCCCGATAGTTGGCCGGGTCGTACCTGTCCCCGCTCTTGTGTATTGGGGTTATGACACCTTGGTTCCAGGCACGAGGGAAGTAGCCAGAGCTCAGCACAATGTTGTACAGTTTTGCTATGGCCGCCTGTATTGCTGGTGGGCTGTACTTGATCATTTCGGGGGGGATGCCGTCAGTACCGCTGGCTTTCTTACACCTTATAGTTGATAGTCTCTCTGAAATCTCCTGCGGTGTTATAGGTAAATCCAGAGGGTTTTGGAAGTCCTTCAGTATCTCCTCCATGGTCTTCAGTTTTGATATAATTTGTTCTTGGTCCGGGTTCCGTTCCTCTTTCGGGATGTCTCCATAGAGGTTTTTGAAATATTGGAGCCAGATGTTGCCGCTCTGAATGTGGAGGGTGTTTTTCTTCCCCTTTGTGCCCAGGTGGTTCCATAGTTCCCAGAAGGAGTTTTCTTGGAGGGCGTCTTGGAGCTGGGTGAGCTTGGTTAAGGTGTACTCCTGTTTTTTCCTTCTGAGAAGGGTTTTGTATTGCCTTTGTATTGTGTCATAGGCCTCCCGCAGTTTGGTGTTGTTGGGGTCCCTGTGCTTTTTATTTGAGGCCGATCTTAGGGTCTTCCGTACACCTTTGCACTCCTTATCAAACCAAGCGCTAGGATTTTTTTCTTTTGTCTTCTTGTGGCTACTCTTTTGTAGGTCAGGTCTATCTATCTCCTATATATCTATCTATCTATCTCCTATCTATCTATCTATCTATCTCCTATCTATCTCCTATCTATCTCCTATCTATCTATCTATCTCCTATCTATCTATCTATCTATCTATCTATCTATCTCCTATCTATCTCCTATCTATCTATCTATCTCCTATCTATCTATCTATCTCCTATCACATTACAGTAGGAGATATAAGAGGACAATGATCACATGTCCTTCATGAACCAGCATCTTCTCAGCCCCGCCCCCCTCATGACATCAACACAGGTCCTTCATCCACAAGAATCCTCTCCAGGTCTCAGCCCCGCCCCCTTATGACATCACCACAGGTCCTTCCTCATCCCTCTGCAGGTTGTCTGCAAAAGAAATGGTTGTGTCTAAAGTCCAAGAGCCGTAAGGACCTGGTCCTCAGCAGTCATGGAGAATAGCCGGCTCACTATGGTCCTTATAGCATGGAGAATAGCCGGCTCACTATGGTCCTCAGCAGTCATGGAGAATAGCCGGCTCACTGTGGTCCTCAGCAGTCATGGAGAATAGCCGACTCACTATGGTCCTCAGCAGTCATGGAGAATAGCCGACTCACTATGGTCCTCAGCAGTCATGGAGAATAGCCGGCTCACTATGGTCCTCAGCAGTCATAGAGAATAGCCGGCTCACTATGGTCCTCAGCAGTCATGGAGAATAGCCGGCTCACTATGGTCCTCAGCAGTCATGGAGAATAGCCGGCTCACTGTGGTCCTCAGCAGTCATGGAGAATAGCCAGCTCACTATGGTCCTTATAGCATGGAGAATAGCCGGCTCACTATGGTCCTTATAGCATGGAGAATAGCCGGCTCACTGTGGTCCTCAGCAGTCATGGAGAATAGCCGGCTCACTATGGTCCTCAGCAGTCATGGAGGATAGCCGGCTCACTATGGTCCTCAGCAGTCATGGAGAATAGCCGGCTCACTATGGTCCTTATAGCATGGAGAATAGCCGGCTCACTGTGGTCCTCAGCAGTCATGGAGAATAGCCGGCTCACTGTGGTCCTTATAGCATGGAGGATAGCCGGCTCACTATGGTCCTCAGCAGTCATGGAGAATAGCCGGCTCACTATGGTCCTCAGCAGTCATGGAGAATAGCCGGCTAACTGTGGTCCTCAGCAGTCATGGAGAATAGCCGGCTCACTATGGTCCTCAGCAGTCATGGAGAATAGCCGGCTCACTATGGTCCTTATAGCATGGAGAATAGCCGGCTCACTATGGTCCTCAGCAGTCATGGAGAATAGCCGGCTCACTATGGTCCTCAGCAGTCATGGAGAATAGCCGGCTCACTATGGTCCTTATAGCATGGAGAATAGCCGGCTCAGTATGGTCCTCAGCAGTCATGGAGAATAGCCGGCTCACTATGGTCCTCAGCAGTCATGGAGAATAGCCGGCTCACTATGGTCCTCAGCAGTCATGGAGGATAGCCGGCTCACTATGGTCCTCAGCAGTCATGGAGAATAGCCGGCTCACTATGGTCCTCAGCAGTCATGGAGTATAGCCGGCTCACTATGGTCCTCAGCAGTCATGCAGAATAGCCGGCTCACTATGGTCCTCAGCAGTCATGGAGAATAGCCGGCTCACTATGGTCCTCAGCAGTCATGGAGAATAGCCGGCTCAGTATGGTCCTCAGCACTCATGGAGAATAGGCGGCTCACTGTGGTCCTCAGCAGTCATGGAGAATAGCCGGCTCACTATGGTCCTCAGCAGTCATGGAGAATAGCCGGCTCACTATGTTCCTCAGCAGTCATGGAGAATAGCCGGCTCACTGTGGTCCTCAGCAGTCATGGAGAATAGCCGGCTCACTGTGGTCCTCAGCAGTCATGGAGAATAGCCGGCTCACTATGGTCCTCAGCAGTCATGGAGAATAGCCGGCTCTCTATGGTCCTCAGCACTCATGGAGAATAGCCGGCTCACTGTGGTCCTCAGCAGTCATGGAGAATAGCCGGCTCTCTATGGTCCTCAGCACTCATGGAGAATAGCCGGCTCACTGTGGTCCTCAGCAGTCATGGAGAATAGCCGACTCACTATGGTCCTCAGCAGTCATGGAGAATAGCCGGCTCACTATGGTCCTCAGCAGTCATGGAGAATAGCCGGCTCACTATGGTCCTCAGCAGTCATGGAGAATAGCCGACTCACTATGGTCCTCAGCAGTCATGGAGGATAGCCGGCTCACTGTGGTCCTCAGCAGTCATGGAGAATAGCCGGCTCACTATGGTCCTTATAGCATGGAGAATAGCCAGCTCACTGTGGTCCTCAGCAGTCATGGAGAATAGCCGGCTCACTGTGGTCCTCAGCAGTCATGGAGAATAGCCGGCTCACTGTGGTCCTCAGCAGTCATGGAGAATAGCCGGCTCACTGTGGTCCTCAGCAGTCATGGAGAATAGCCGGCTCACTATGGTCCTCAGCAGTCATGGAGAATAGCCGACTCACTATGGTCCTCAGCAGTCATGGAGGATAGCCGGCTCACTATGGTCCTCAGCAGTCATGGAGGATAGCCGGCTCACTGTGGTCCTTATAGCATGGAGAATAGCCGGCTCACTATGGTCCTCAGCAGTCATGGAGAATAGCCGGCTCACTATGGTCCTCAGCAGTCATGGAGAATAGCCGGCTCACTATGGTCCTCACCAGTCATGGAGAATAGCCGGCTCACTATGGTCCTCAGCAGTCATGGAGAATAGCCGGCTCACTATGGTCCTCACCAGTCATGGAGAATAGCCGGCTCACTATGGTCCTCAGCAGTCATGGAGAATAGCCGGCTCACTATGGTCCTCAGCAGTCATGGAGAATAGCCGACTCAGTATGGTCCTCAGCAGTCATAGAGAATAGCCGGCTCACTATGGTCCTCAGCAGTCATGGAGGATAGCTGGCTCACTATGGTCCTCAGCAGTCATGGAGAATAGCCGGCTCACTGTGGTCCTCAGCAGGCATGGAGAATAGCCGGCTCACTATGGTCCTCAGCAGGCATGGAGAATAGCCGGCTCACTATGGTCCTCAGCAGTCATGGAGAATAGCCGGCTCAGTATGGTCCTCAGCAGTCATGGAGAATAGCCGGCTCACTGTGGTCTTTAGCAGTCATGGAGAATAGCCGACTCACTATGGTCCTCAGCAGTCATGGAGAATAGCCGGCTCAGTATGGTCCTCAGCAGTCATGGAGAATAGCCGGCTCACTGTGGTCCTCAGCAGTCATGGAGAATAGCCGGCTCACTTTGGTCCTCAGCAGTCATGGAGAATAGCCGGCTCACTGTGGTCCTCAGCAGTCATGGAGAATAGCCGGCTCACTGTGGTCCTCAGCAGTCATGGAGAATAGCCGGCTCACTATGGTCCTCAGCAGTCATGGAGTATAGCCGGCTCACTATGGTCCTCAGCAGTCATGGAGAATAGCCGGCTCACTATGGTCCTCAGCAGTCATGGAGAATAGCCGGCTCACTATGGTCCTCAGCAGTCATGGAGAATAGCCGACTCACTATGGTCCTCATTAGTCATGGAGAATAGCCGGCTAACTGTGGTCCTCAGCAGTCATGGAGAATAGCCGGCTCACTATGGTCCTCAGCAGTCATGGAGAATAGCCGACTCACTATGGTCCTCAGCAGTCATGGAGAATAGCCGGCTAACTGTGGTCCTCAGCAGTCATGGAGAATAGCCGGCTAACTGTGGTCCTCAGCAGTCATGGAGAATAGCCGGCTCACTATGGTCCTCAGCAGTCATGGAGAATAGCCGACTCACTATGGTCCTCAGCAGTCATGGAGGATAGCCTGCAAAAGAGGAGTCCGTGGAGCCTCATTGAAGAGTCTCAAAACACAGGACTAGCCAGATATCCCTCCGGGAAGGACCCAGCCAAGCGGCAGCTCCTGTTAGGAAACCACCAAATCCACCATATTAAGTGGCCCTATAAGTCAGTGTAATGACAAGGGATAAACCAAGGCTAGGTAACCATCCACAGACAGCTGTTTCGGGGTGTTGCCCCTCATCAGTGTGGAGCAGGATTCTTAATTCTTAATATGGTGGATTTGGTGGTTTCCTAACAGGAGCTGCCGCTTGGCTGGGTGCTTCCCAGAGGGATATCTGGCTAGTCCTGTGTTTTGAGACTCTTCAATGAGGCTCCACGGACTCCTCTTTTGCATACTTATGTTTCCCAGGGGGCAATGCACCTAGGACTTCACTGCATTGAGCGCTTTCATTAGCAGCCGGCAGTGTTGTCATTTGGCTGTTCTCCCTGAGTTCAGCAATCTGTTTCTCTTATGGCTCTACTAGGCATTGCTCCCACCTAGCCAGAATCCTGCTCCACACTGATGAGGGGCAACACCCCGAAACAGCTGTCTGTGGATGGTTACCTAGCCTTGGTTTATCCCTTGTCATTACACTGACTTATAGGGCCACTTAATATGGTGGATTTGGTGGTTTCCTAACAGGAGCTGCCGCTTGGCTGGGTCCTTCCCGGAGGGATATCTGGCTAGTCCTGTGTTTTGAGACTCTTCAATGAGGCTCCACGGACTCCTCTTTTGCATACTTATGTTTCCCAGGGGGCAATGCACCTAGGACTTCACTGCATTGAGCGCTTTCATTAGCAGCCGGCAGTGTTGTCATTTGGCTGTTCTCCCTGAGTTCAGCAATCTGTTTCTCTTATGGCTCTACTAGGCATTGCTCCCACCTAGCCAGAATCCTGCTCCACACTGATGAGGGGCAACACCCCGAAACAGCTGTCTGTGGATGGTTACCTAGCCTTGGTTTATCCCTTGTCATTACACTGACTTATAGGGCCACTTAATATGGTGGATTTGGTGGTTTCCTAACAGGAGCTGCCGCTTGGCTGGGTCCTTCCCGGAGGGATATCTGGCTAGTCCTGTGTTTTGAGACTCTTCAATGAGGCTCCACGGACTCCTCTTTTGCATACTTATGTTTCCCAGGGGGCAATGCACCTAGGACTTCACTGCATTGAGCGCTTTCATTAGCAGCCGGCAGTGTTGTCATTTGGCTGTTCTCCCTGAGTTCAGCAATCTGTTTCTCTTATGGCTCTACTAGGCATTGCTCCCACCTAGCCAGAATCCTGCTCCACACTGATGAGGGGCAACACCCCGAAACAGCTGTCTGTGGATGGTTACCTAGCCTTGGTTTATCCCTTGTCATTACACTGACTTATAGGGCCACTTAATATGGTGGATTTGGTGGTTTCCTAACAGGAGCTGCCGCTTGGCTGGGTCCTTCCCGGAGGGATATCTGGCTAGTCCTGTGTTTTGAGACTCTTCAATAAGGCTCCACGGACTCCTCTTTTGCATACTTATGTTTCCCAGGGGGCAATGCACCTAGGACTTCACTGCATTGAGCGCTTTCATTAGCAGCCGGCAGTGTTGTCATTTGGCTGTTCTCCCTGAGTTCAGCAATCTGTTTCTCTTATGGAGGATAGCCGGCTCACTGTGGTCCTCAGCAGTCATGGAGAATAGCCGGCTCACTATGGTCCTCAGCAGTCATGGAGAATAGCCGGCTCACTATGGTCCTCAGCAGTCATGGAGAATAGCCGACTCACTGTGGTCCTCAGCAGTCATGGAGAATAGCCGGCTCACTGTGGTCCTCAGCAGTCATGGAGAATAGCCGGCTCACTATGGTCCTCAGCAGTCATGGAGAATAGCCGGCTCACTATGGTCCTCAGCAGTCATGGAGAATAGCCGGCTCACTATGGTCCTGTAACGCCTGGAGTAGTGGATCCACTGGACCGGCACCAGCGATGGCACTAACCTCACCAGGGAGCGGAGTCTAAGGGGCCGCTGGTTTTCACCAGAGCCCGCCGCAAGGCGGGATGGACTTGCTGCGGCAGGCGACCCTCAGGTCGCTACCCCTGGCTTGGTTGCTGGTGACGGCAGGCGAGGCGTGGCAGGAGCAGTAGGCGTGTCCGCAGGTGACAGGCTGAACTCAGGAGCCACGGTGACACAGGGGAACAGGAACCAGGAACACAGACTAGGGACCAGGTAACGGAATAGGAACCAGGAACAAGGACTAGGGACCAGGTAACGGGAAGGAATCAGGAACAAGGACTAGGAACCAGGTAGCGGATGGGAATCAGGAACAACAGGGAGCTGGGCCAAACGCTAAGGAAGCATGTAGAGGCTCCAACACAAGGGACAGGGCATGCTGGGATTTATAGGGGAGTGATTGGGTGCAACTACCAATTAGGAGCGCACTGCCCCTTTAAATCTGAGACAGCCGGCGCGCGCGCGCCGGCCGGCACAGCGAGAGACAGGAGCGTGGAGAGGTGAGGCGCCCCCCGGGGCCGAAGTAATAGCAGCGCCGGGTCCCTGACTAAGGACACCGGCTGCTGCATGGGGCAGGAGGCGGTCGCGGCAGCGGCCCGGAACGCGGGACGCCGCTGCGGCCGTGACAGTTCCACAGCAGTCATGGAGAATAGCCGGCTCACTATGGTCCTCAGCAGTCATGGAGAATAACCGGCTCACTATGGTCCTCAGCACTCATGGAGAATAGCCGGCTCACTATGGTCCTCAGCAGTCATGGAGAATAGCCGGCTCACTGTGGTCCTCAGCAGTCATGGAGAATAGCGGCTCACTATGGTCCTCAGCAGTCATGGAGAATAGCCGGCTCACTATGGTCCTCAGCAGTCATGGAGAATAGCCGGCTCACTGTGGTCCTCAGCAGTCATGGAGAATAGCCGGCTCACTGTGGTCCTCAGCAGTCATGGAGAATAGCCGGCTCACTATGGTCCTCAGCAGTCATGGAGAATAGCCGACTCACTATGGTCCTCAGCAGTCATGGAGGATAGCCGGCTCACTATGGTCCTCAGCAGTCATGGAGGATAGCCGGCTCACTGTGGTCCTTATAGCATGGAGAATAGCCGGCTCACTATGGTCCTCAGCAGTCATGGAGAATAGCCGGCTCACTATGGTCCTCAGCAGTCATGGAGAATAGCCGGCTCACTATGGTCCTCACCAGTCATGGAGAATAGCCGGCTCACTATGGTCCTCAGCAGTCATGGAGAATAGCCGGCTCACTATGGTCCTCAGCAGTCATGGAGAATAGCCGGCTCACTGTGGTCCTCAGCAGTCCTGGAGAATAGCCGGCTCACTGTGGTCCTCAGCAGTCATGGAGAATAGCCGGCTCACTATGGTCCTCAGCAGTCATGGAGAATAGCCGACTCACTATGGTCCTGAGCAGTCATGGAGAATAGCCGGCTCACTATGGTCCTTAGCAGTCATGGAGAATAGCCGGCTCACTATGGTCCTCAGCAGTCATGGAGAATAGCCGGCTCACTATGGTCCTCAGCAGTCATGGAGAATAGCCGGCTCACTATGGTCCTCAGCAGTCATGGAGAATAGCCGGCTCACTGTGGTCCTCAGCAGTAATGGAGAATAGCCGGCTCACTGTGGTCCTCAGCAGTCATGGAGAATAGCCGGCTCACTGTGGTCCTCAGCAGTCATGGAGAATAGCCGGCTCACTATGGTCCTCAGCAGTCATGGAGAATAGCCGGCTCAGTATGGTCCTCAGCAGTCATGGGGAATAGCCGGCTCACTGTGGTCCTCAGCAGTCATGGAGAATAGCCGGCTCACTGTGGTCCTCAGCAGTCATGGAGAATAGCCGGCTCACTGTGGTCCTCAGCAGTTATAGAGAATAGCCGGCTCACTATGGTCCTCAGCAGTCATTGAGAATAGCCGGCTCACTATGGTCCTCAGCAGTCATGGAGAATAGCCGGCTCACTATGGTCCTCAGCAGTAATGGAGAATAGCCGGCTCACTGTGGTCCTCAGCAGTCATGGAGAATAGCCGGCTCACTATGGTCCTCAGCAGTCATGGAGAATAGCCGGCTCACTATGTCCTCAGCAGTCATGGAGAATAGCCGGCTCACTATGGTCCTCAGCAGTCATGGAGAATAGCCGGCTCGGTATGGTCCTCAGCAGTCATGGAGAATAGCCGGCTCACTGTGGTCCTCAGCAGTCATGGAGAATAGCCGGCTCACTATGGTCCTCAGCAGTCATGGAGAATAGCCGGCTCACTATGGTCCTCAGCAGTCATGGAGAATAGCCGGCTCACTGTGGTCCTCAGCAGTCATGGAGAATAGCCGGCTCACTATGGTCCTCAGCAGGCATGGAGAATAGCCAGCTCACTATGGTCCTCAGCAGGCATGGAGAATAGCCAGCTCACTGTGGTCCTCAGCAGTCATGGAGAATAGCCGGCTCAGTATGGTCCTCAGCAGTCATGGAGAATAGCCGGCTCACTATGGTCCTCAGCAGTCATGGAGAATAGCCGGCTCACTATGGTCCTCAGCAGGCATGGAGAATAGCCAGCTCACTATGGTCCTCAGCAGTCATGGAGAATAGCCGGCTCACTATGGTCCTCAGCAGTCATGGAGAATAGCCGACTCACTATGGTCCTCAGCAGTCATAGAGAATAGCCGGCTCACTATGGTCCTCAGCAGTCATGGAGAATAGCCGGCTCACTGTGGTCCTCAGCAGTCATGGAGAATAGCCGGCTCACTGTGGTCCTCAGCAGTCATAGAGAATAGCCGACTCAGTTGTCTATTTTCTATCATCTGTAAAGATCAGTTTGTACTTATCATTTAGGTCCTGATCTAACATAGTATTTAGCGGATTCACAGTGAGGGATAACGTCCATTCTCAGGAAGGAGCTCGGCATTCTATTAAAACTGCAGTATACTTTTTCTCTTTTTAAAAAATGTGCATATTTAAAAAAATAAACAACACTAATTTGTTATTTTATGAAATTGTTAAAATCAATGTTAATAAGTCAATAGTGCAGAAACAGTGCAAATGGTGTCAGCATCAGGGTCCAAACATCCTGAACCAGCCGTTCATGATTATATAATCACTGATATTTACCGCACCACATCGCGCATGACTGGCGTAATATCGTGCAAAAAATATACTCCTATCTGTACTGATTGTGCATCAAGGGTTTCACTGCTCAGGTCCTTATCACTCATAGGATTTAGCTTCCTCACGTACAGTTGGCTATTCTCCATGCCTGATAAGGACCTTTTCCATCTCCAATACACTGAGAGGGTTCATACTGCTCAGGTCCTTATCACTCATAGGATTTAGCTTCCTCACGTACAGTTGGCTATTCTCCATGCCTGATAAGGACCTTTTCCATCTCCTATAAACTGAGAGGGTTCATAGTGCTCAGGTCCTTATCACTCATGGGATTTAGCCGCCTCACGTACAGTTGGCTATTCTCCATGCCTGATAAGGATTTTTTCCATCTCTTATGGACTGAGAGGGTTCATAGTGCTCAGGTCCTTATCAATCATGGGATTTAGCTTCCTCACGTACAGTTGGCTATTCTCCATGCCTGATAAGGACCTTTTCCATCTCTTATGGACTGAGAGGGTTCATACTGCTCAGGTCCTTATCACTCATAGGATTCAGCTTCCTCACATACCTTTGGCTATTCTCCATGCCTGATAAGGACCTTTTCCATCTCTTATGGACTGAGAGGGTTCATACTGCTCAGGTCCTTATCGCTCATGGGATTTAGCTGCCTCACATACAGTTGGCTATTCTCCATGCCTGATAAGGACCTTTTACATCTCCTATACAATTTAAGGGATTCATACTGCTCAGGTCCTTATCACTCATAGGATTTAGCTTCCTCACGTACAGTTGGCTATTCTCCATGCCTGATAAGGACCTTTTCCATCTCCTATACACTGAGAGGGTTCATAGTGCTCAGGTCCTTATCAATCATAGGATTTAGCTTCCTCACGTACAGTTGGCTATTCTCCATGCCTGATAAGGACCTTTTCCATCTCCTATACACTGAGAGGGTTCATAGTGCTCAGGTCCTTATCACTCATAGGATTTAGCCGCATCACGTACAGTTGGCTATTCTCCATGCCTGATAAAGGACCTTTTCCATCTCCTATACATTGTAAGGGTTTTATACAGCTCAGGTCCTTATCACTCATGGGATTTAGCTTCCTCACGTACAGTTGGCTATTCTCCATGCCTGATAACGACCTTTTACATCTCTTAAGGACCTGAGCAGTATGAACCCTCTCAGTCCATAAGAGATGTAAAAGGTCCTTATCAGGCATGGAGAATAGCCAACTGTATGTGAGGAAGCTAAATCCTATGAGTGATAAGGCCCTTAGCAGTATGAATCCCTTAAATTGTATAAGAGATGGAAAAGGTCCTTATCAGGCATGGAGAATAGCCAACTGTACGTGAGGAAGCTAAATCTCATGAGTGATAAGGACCTGAGCAGTACGAACCCTCTCAGTCCATAAGATGGAAAAGATCCTTATCAGGCATGGAGAATAGCCAACTGTACGTGAGAAAGCTAAATCCCATGATTGATAAGGACCTGAGCAGTATGAACCCTCTCAGTCCATAAGATGGAAAAGGTCCTTATCAGGCATGGAGAATAGCCAACTGTACGTGAGAAAGCTAAATCCCATGATTGATAAGGACCTGAGCAGTATGAACCCTCTCAGTCCATAAGAGATGGAAAAGGTCCTTATCAGGCATGGAGAATAGCCAACTGTACGTGAGGCGGCTAAATCCCATGAGTGATAAGGACCTGAGCACTATGAACCCTCTCAGTTTATAGGAGATGGAAAGGTCCTTATCAGGCATGGAGAATAGCCAACTGTACGTGAGGAAGCTAAATCCCATGAGCGATAAGGACCTGAGCAGTATGAACCCTCTCAGTCCATATCGTTTATGGGATTTAGCTTCCTCACATACAGTTGGCTATTCTCCATGCCTGATAAGGACCTTTTCCATCTCCTATACATTGTAAGGGTTTCATACAGCTCAGATCCTTATCACTCTTGGGATTTAGCTGGAAAGTGGATCAATATACCTGGCACATCTGCCCTCTTGAAAATAGCTTATTCACGGTGAGTAGATATACCAGGTACATAGATCCACTTGGAAATAACTTAGTGCGAGGATGCTAAATCCAAATGAATCTATGTACTCAGTACATCTGCTCTTTTATAACCTGGATCTATGTACCTGGTACACCTGCTCACACTGAATGAGCCATTTCCAAATGAGCAGAAGTACCAGGTACATAGATCCACTTGGAAATCGCTTATTCTCTCTAAGGCCATGTTCACATGGCGTAAGAGACCGGCCATTCCGGGACCCGGCCGGGTCACGGAGCGGACGGTCACTCAACAGATCATCCCGGCCAGTACTGCAATACCGGCCAGACAATCTTTTGCGCAGCAGAGTGATACGGTACGTGCAAAACTGGCCTAAGTAAGTTATTGTGGGCTAATGGACCTTAAAATGGGCAGATATATCTAGTACATTAGCCCAAATAATACTAAATCCAAGTGGGCTAATGGACCTTGCAGTGTGTGTAATGACTGGGCCTGTACAGCACCTTATAGCAGGTGTAATGACTGGGCCTGTACAGCACCTTATAGCAGGTGTAATGACTGGGCCTGTACAGCACCTTATAGTGGGTATAATGACTGAGCCTGTACAGGACCTTATAGCGGGTGTAATGACTGGGCCTGTACAGGACCTTATAGCGGGTGTAATGACTGGGCCTGTACAGGACCTTATAGCGGGTGTAATGACTGCACCTGTACAGCACCCTATAGTGGGTGTAATGACTGGGCCCGTACAGTATCCTATAGCGGGTGTAATCAGGGGCGAAGTTATGTCTGCCCCCCCCCCTCAACATGCACTCCACAACAATAGACCGCTGTGTGCTGCCCTCAGTAGTATATACCTCTTGAGCACTACCACTAGTAATATATACTACTCGTGTGCTGCCCCCATAAGTATATACCCCTTGTGTCCTGCCCCCAGTAGTATATACCCCTTGTGTGCTTCCCCCAGTAGTATATAACCCCCGTGTGCTCCCCCAGAAGTATATAGACCTCCTGTGTGCTGCCCCAGTTGTATATAGACCCCCTGTGTGCTGCAACCAGTCGTATATACCCACTGTGTGCTGCCCCCAGTTGTATATACCCCCTGTGTGCTCCCCCACTAGTATATATAGCCCCCCTGTGTGCTCCCTCAGGGGTATTTAGCCCCCCTGTGTGCTCCCCCACTTGGATATAGACCTCCTGTGTGCTCCCCCACTTGGATATAGACCCCTGTGTGCTTCTCCAGTAGTATATAAACCCCCTGTGTGGTTCCCCCAGTAGTATATAGACCCCCTGTGTGCCCCACCAGTATTATATAGACACCTTGTGTGCTGCCCCAGTAGTATACAGACCCCTGTGTGCTCCCCCAGTTATATATAGACCCCCTGTGTGCTTTCCCCAGCAGTATATAGACCACCTGTGTGCCTCACCAGTAGTATATAGACCCCTGTATGTTCCCCCAGTAGTATATAGACCCCCTGTGTGCCCCACCAGTAGTATATAAACCCCTGTGTGCTCCACCAGTAGTATATAGACCCCCTGTGTGATCCCACAGTAGTATATAGCCCCCCGTATGCTCCCCCACTTGGATATAGACCTCCTGTGTGCTCTCCAAGTTGTATATAGACCCCATTCTGCTGCCCCAAGTAGTATATAGACCCCCTGTGTGCTGTCCCCAGTAGTATATAGACCCCTCTGTGAAGCCCCAGTAGTCTATAGCCCCCTGTGTGCTCCCCCAGTTATATATAGCGCCCCCTGTGTGCTCCCCCAGTTATATATAGCCCCCCCTGTTTGCTCCACCTGTTATATAGCCCCCGTGTGCTCCCCCCATTTATATAGACCCCCGATGTGCGCTCCCCCAGTTAAACAGACCCCTGTGTGCTCCCCCTCCCATATAGTATATAACACAATAAAACAAACATTTATACTTACTTGAGTCCGGGCGTCTCCTCTTCTCTTCACTCTTGTGGCCGCAGGAAGGGTTTTCCCTGCGGAAACAAGAGGCCGCACTTCCCTTGTCCTGGCGCCGATGCTCCAGTGATGTCACTGGAGCGCCGACACCACAAGGACAAAGCCGCCACTTGTGACCGCAGGGAAAACCCTTTCTGCAGCCACAAGAGTGACTGACAGGAAGGGAGCCAATGTCTCCCGCCCTGTCAGTGCTGCTGCATGTAACTATGAGCGCGCATTACGAGTGCTCATAGTTACAGTTCAGATGGCAGCAGCGAGCGGGGCATCGGCCCTGTCCAGCCATCTTGAGCACAAGAGCAGGGCGTGGGGGCCTCCTTGGATGTTGGGGGCCCCAAGCGATCGCTTGGGGTGCTTGGTGCCAAAGATCGACACTGGGTGTAATGACTGGGCATGTATGTAAGGTAGTGTATAGATTTTATTTTGGGCATATTATCAGATCCATGTTTTCCAATGTTCCTACCATAATTCATCCATTCCTTGGTTTTCAGCTAATATGCTGCAGTTAGGTGGCTGACGTTTTTATGGTGGTAAGAAGCATCTGTTTTGGCCCTTCACAGTACCAGGTACTGGGGACAGCTTCCACTACTAAGCCTGTAAAGTAGGGCTGTGTGATACCGCCAAAAAATAAAATCACGATTTTAAAATTTTAGACAATTCTCTATTTTTCTCCTTGCAGCATCAGATAGTATTTTGCTTCCCAGTGTAACAGTGCTCCCCATGTGCCCCCATGCAGTAGACAAGCCATGTGTGCCCCATATAAGTAATTCTGCTAAATATGTGCAACTCTGTACCCCATATAGGATAGATCTTATTTTCTACCTGCATCTAGGTAGGGTGTAGTAGTAGTAGAAGTATAGTGGATAAGGAGTGTAGTAATACAGGTACAGACCAGAGGTGTAGTAGTACTATCGGTATAGATGAGGGGTGTAGTAGTAGTACAGGTATAGATGAGGGGTGTAGTAGTACTACAGGTATAGATGAGGGGTGTAGTAGTACTACAGGTATAGATGAGGGGTGTAGTAGTACTACAGGTATAGATGAGGGGTGTAGTAGTAGTACAGGTATAGATGAGGGGTGTAGTAGTACTAATACAGGTATAGATGAGGGGTGTAGTAGTAGTAATACAGGTATAGATGAGGGGTGTAGTAGTAGTAGTACAGGTATAGATGAGGGGTGTAGTAGTAGTACAGGTATAGATGAGGGTGTAGTAGTAGTACAGGTATAGATGAGGGGTGTAGTAGTACAGGTACAGATGAGGGGTGTAATAGTAGTACAGGTACAGATGAGGGGTGTAGTAGTAGTACAGGTATAGATGAGGGGTGTAGTAGTAGTACAGGTATAGATGAGGGGTGTAGTAGTAGTAGTACAGGTATAGATGAGGGGTGTAGTAATAGTAGTACAGGTATAGATGAGGTGTGTAGTAGTAGTAGTACAGGTACAGATGAGGGGTGTAGTAGTAGTACAGGTATAGATGAGGGGTGTAGTAGTACAGGTACAGATGAGGGGTGTAGTAGTAGTACAGGTATAGATGAGGGTTGTAGTAGTAGTACAGGTATAGATGAGGTGTGTAGTAGTAGTACAGGTATAGATGAGGGGTGTAGTAGTAGTACAGGTACAGATGAGGGGTGTAGTAGTAGTACAGGTATAGATGAGGGGTGTAGTAGTAGTACAGGTACAGATGAGGGGTGTAGTAGTACAGGTATAGATGAGGGGTGTAGTAGTAGTACAGGTATAGATGAGGGGTGTAGTAGTAGTACAGGTATAGATGAGGGGTGTAGTAGTAGTACAGGTATAGATGAGGGATGTAGTAGTAGTACAGGTATAGATGAGGGGTGTAGTAGTAGTACAGGTATAGATGAGGGTGTAGTAGTAGTACAGGTATAGATGAGGGGTGTAGTAGTAGTAGTACAGGTATAGATGAGGGATGTAGTAGTAGTACAGGTATAGATGAGGGGTGTAGTAGTAGTAGTACAGGTATAGATGAGGGGTGTAGTAGTAGTACAGGTATAGATGAGGGTGTAGTAGTAGTACAGGTATAGATGAGGGGTGTAGTAGTACAGGTATAGATGAGGGATGTAGTAGTAGTACAGGTATAGATGGGGGTGTAGTAGTAGTAGTACAGGTATAGATGAGGGGTGTAGTAATAGTAGAACAGGTATAGATGAGGGGTGGAGTAGTAGTACAGGTACAGATGAGGGGTGTAGTAGTACAGGTATAGATGAGGGGTGTAGTAGTAGTACAGTTATAGATGAGGGGTGTAGTAGTAGTACAGGTATAGATGAGGGGTGTAGTAGTACAGGTATAGATGAGGGGTGTAGTAATAGTAGTACAGGTATAGATGAGGGGTGTAGTAGTACAGGTACAGATGAGGGGTGTAATAGTAGTACAGGTACAGATGAGGGGTGTAGTAGTAGTACAGGTACAGATGAGGGGTGTAATAGTAGTACAGGTATAGATGAGGGGTGTAGTAGTAGTAGTACAGGTATAGAGGATTGGTGTAGTAGTAGTACAGGTATAGATGAGGGGTGTAGTAATAGTACAGGTATAGATGAGGGGTGTAGTAGTAGTACAGGTATAGATGAGGGGTGTAGTAGTAGTAGTACAGGTATAGATGGGGGTGTAGTAGTAGTAGTACAGGTATAGATGAGGGTGTAGTAGTAGTACAGGTATAGATGAGGGGTGTAGTAGTAGTACAGGTATAGATGAGGGGTGTAGTAGTAGTACAGGTACAGATGAGGGGTGCAATAGTAGTAGTACAGGTACAGATGAGGGGTGTAGTAGTAGTACAGGTATAGATGAGGGGTGTAGAAGTAGTACAGGTATAGATGAGGGGTGTATTAGTAGTAGTATAGGTATAGATGAGGGGTGTAGTAGTAGTACAGGTATAGATGAGGGGTGTAGTAGTAGCAGTACAGGTATAGATGAGGGGTGTAGTAGTAGTACAGGTATAGATGAGGGGTGTAGTAGTAGTACAGGTATAGATGAGGGATGTAGTAGTAGTACAGGTATAGATGAGGGGTGTAGTAGTAGTACAGGTATAGATGAGGGATGTAGTAGTAGTACAGGTATAGATGAGGGGTGTAGTAGTAGTACAGGAAGAGATGAGGGGTGTAGTAGTAGTACAGGTATAGATGAGGGGTGTAGTAGTAGTACAGGTATAGATGAGGGGTGTAGTAGTAGTAAAGGTACAGATGAGGGGTGTAGTAGTAGTACAGGTACAGATGAGGGGTGTAGTAGTATTACAGGTACAGATGAGGGGTGTAGTAGTAGTAGTACAGGTACAGATGAGGGGTGTAGTAGTACAGGTACAGATGAGGGTGTAGTAGTAATAGTTATAGATGAGGGGTGTAGTAGTAGTAGTAGTACAGGTATAGATGAGGGGTGTAGTAGTAGTACAGGTATAGATGAGGGGTGTAGTAGTAGTAGTACAGGTACAGATGAGGGGTGTAGTAGTAGTACAGGTACAGATGAGGGGTGCAATAGTAGTACAGGTATAGATGAGGGGTGGTAGTAGTAGTACAGGTATAGATGAGGGGTGTAGTAATAGTAGAACAGGTATAGATGAGGGGTTGTAGTAGTACAGGTATAGATGAGGGTGTAGTAGTAGTACAGTTATAGATGAGGGGTGTAGTAGTACAGGTATAGATGAGGGGTGTAGTAGTAGTAGTACAGGTATAGATGAGGGGTGTAGTAATAGTAGTACAGGTATAGATGAGGGGTGTAGTAATAGTAGTACAGGTATAGATGAGGGGTGTAGTAATAGTAGTACAGGTATAGATGAGGGGTGTAGTAGTACAGGTATAGATGAGGGGTGTAGTAGTAGTAGTAGTACAGGTATAGATGAGGGATGTAGTAGTAGTACAGGTATAGATGAGGGGTGTAATAATAGTAGTACAGGTATAGATGAGGGGTTGTAGTAGTAGTAGTACAGGTATAGATGAGGGGTGTAGTAGTAGTACAGGTATAGATAAGGGGTGTAGTAATAGTACAGGTACAGATGAGGGGTGCAATAGTAGTACAGGTATAGATGAGGGGTGTAGTAGTAGTACAGGTATAGATGAGGGGTGTAGTAGTAGTAGTACAGGTATAGATGAGGGGTGTAGTAGTAGTACAGGTATAGATAAGGGGTGTAGTAATAGTACAGGTACAGATGAGGGGTGCAGTAGTAGTACAGGTATAGATGAGGGGTGTAGTAGTAGTACAGGTATAGATGAGGGGTGTAGTAATAGTAGTACAGGTATAGATGGGGGGTGTAGTAGTAGTACAGGTATAGATGAGGGGTGTAGTAGTAGTACAGGTATAGATGAGGGGTGTAGTAGTAGTACAGGTATAGATGAGGGATGTAGTAGTAGTACAGGTATAGATGAGGGGTGTAGTAATAATAGTACAGGTATAGATGAGGGGTGTAGTAGTAGTACAGGTACAGATGAGGGGTGTAGTAGTAGTACAGGTATAGATGAGGGGTGTAGTAGTACTACAGGTATAGATAAGGGGTGTAGTAGTAGTACAGGTACAGATGAGGGGTGTAGTAGTACAGGTATAGATGAGGGGTGTAGTAATAGTACAGGTACAGATGAGGGGTGTAGTAGTACAGGTATAGATGAGGGGTGTAGTAGTAGTACAGGTATAGATGAGGGGTGTAGTAGTAGTACAGGTATAGATGAGGGGTGTAGTAGTAGTACAGGTATAGATGAGGGGTGTAGTAGTAGTACAGGTATAGATAAGGGGTGTAGTAATAGTACAGGTACAGATGAGGGGTGTAGTAGTACAGGTATAGATGAGGGGTGTAGTAGTAGTACAGGTATAGATGAGGGGTGTAGTAGTAGTACAGGTATAGATGAGGGGTGTAGTAATAGTACAGGTATAGATGAGGGGTGTAGTAGTACAGGTACAGATGAGGGGTGTAGTAGTAGTACAGGTATAGATGAGGGGTGTAGTAGTAGTACAGGTATAGATGAGGGCTGTAGTAGTAGTAGTACAGGTATAGATGAGGGGTGCAGTAGTAGTAGTACAGGTATAGATGAGGAATGTAGTAGTAGTAGTACAGGTATATATGAGGGGTTGTAGTAGTAGTACAGGTATAGATGAGGGGTGTAGTAATAGAACAGGTATAGATGAGGGGTGTAGTAATAGTAGTACAGGTACAGATGAGGAGTGTAGTAGTAGTAATAGTACAGGTACAGATGAGGGGTGGAGTAGTAGTACAGGTACAGATGAGGGGTGCAATAGTACAGGTATAGATGAGGGGTGTAGTAATAGTAGTACAGGTATAGATGAGGGGTGTGTAGTAGTAGTAGTACAGGTATAGATGAGGGTGTGTAGTAGTAGTACAGGTACAGATGAGGGGGTGTAGTAGTAGTACAGGTATAGATGAGGGGTGTAGTAATAGTAGTACAGGTATAGATGAGGGGTGTAGTAATAGTAGTACAGGTATAGATGAGGGGTGTAGTAGTAGTAGTACAGGTATAGATGAGGGGTTGTAGTAGTAGAACAGGTATAGATGAGGGGTGTAGTAATAGTACAGGTATAGATGAGGGGTGTAGTAGTAGTACAGGTATAGATGAGGGGTGTAATAATAGTACAGGTATAGATGAGGGGTGTAGTAGTAGTACAGGTATAGATGAGGGTGTAGTAGTACAGGTATAGATGGGGGTGTAGTAGTACAGGTATAGATGAGGGGGTGTAGTAGTAGTACAGGTATAGATGAGGGGTGTAGTAGTACAGGTATAGATGAGGGGTGTAGTAGTAGTACAGGTATAGATGAGGGGTGTAGTAGTAGTACAGGTATAGATGAGGGGTGTAGTAATAGTAGTACAGTATAGATGAGGGGTGTAGTAGTAGTAGTACAGGTATAGATGAGGGGTGTAGTAGTAGAACAGGTATAGATGAGGGATGTAGTAGTAGTACAGGTATAGATGAGGTGTGTAGTAGTAGTACAGGTATAGATGAGGGGTGTAGTAGTAGTACAGGTATAGATGAGGGGTGTAGTAGTAGTACAGGAATAGATGAGGGGTGTAGTAGTAGTACAGGTATAGATGAGGGGTGTAGTAGTAGTAAAGGTACAGATGAGGGGTGTAGTAGTAGTACAGGTACAGATGAGGGGTGTAGTAGTAGTACAGGTACAGATGAGGGGTGTAGTAGTAGTAGTACAGGTACAGATGAGGGGTGTAGTAGTACAGGTACAGATGAGGGTTGTAGTAGTAATAGTTATAGATGAGGGGTGTAGTAGTAGTAGTAGTACAGGTATAGATGAGGGATGTAGTAGTAGTACAGGTATAGATGAGGGGTGTAGTAGTAGTAGTACAGGTACAGATGAGGGGTGTAGTAGTAGTACAGGTACAGATGAGGGGTGCAATAGTAGTACAGGTATAGATGAGGGGTGTAGTAGTAGTACAGGTATAGATGAGGGGTGTAGTAATAGTAGTACAGGTATAGATGAGGGGTGTAGTAGTACAGGTATAGATGAGGGGTGTAGTAGTAGTACAGGTATAGATGAGGGGTGTAGTAATAGTAGTACAGGTATAGATGAGGGGTGTAGTAGTAGTACAGGTATAGATGAGGGGTGTAGTAATAGTAGTACAGGTATAGATGAGGGGTGTAGTAGTACAGGTATAGATGAGGGGTGTAGTAGTAGTAGTAGTACAGGTATAGATGAGGGATGTAGTAGTAGTACAGGTATAGATGAGGGGTGTAATAATAGTAGTACAGGTATAGATGAGGGGTGTAGTAGTAGTAGTACAGGTACAGATGAGGGGTGTAGTAGTAGTACAGGTATAGATAAGGGGTGTAGTAATAGTACAGGTACAGATGAGGGGTGCAATAGTAGTACAGGTATAGATGAGGGGTGTAGTAGTAGTACAGGTATAGATGAGGGGTGTAGTAGTAGTAGTACAGGTATAGATGAGGGGTGTAGTAGTAGTACAGGTACAGATAAGGGGTGTAGTAATAGTACAGGTACAGATGAGGGGTGCAGTAGTAGTACAGGTATAGATGAGGGGTGTAGTAGTAGTACAGGTATAGATGAGGGGTGTAGTAGTAGTACAGGTATAGATGAGGGGTGTAGTAGTAGTACAGGTATAGATGAGAGGTGTAGTAATAGTAGTACAGGTATAGATGGGGGGTGTAGTAGTAGTACAGGTATAGATGAGGGGTGTAGTAGTAGTACAGGTATAGATGAGGGGTGTAGTAGTAGTACAGGTATAGATGAGGGGTGTAGTAGTAGTACAGGTATAGATGAGGGGTGTAGTAATAGTAGTACAGGTATAGATGAGGGGTGTAGTAGTAGTACAGGTACAGATGAGGGGTGTAGTAGTAGTACAGGTACAGATGAGGGGTGTAGTAGTACTACAGGTATAGATAAGGGGTGTAGTAATAGTACAGGTACAGATGAGGGGTGTAGTAGTACAGGTATAGATGAGGGGTGTAGTAGTAGTACAGGTATAGATGAGGGGTGTAGTAGTAGTACAGGTATAGATGAGGGGTGTAGTAGTAGTACAGGTATAGATGAGGGGTGTAGTAGTAGTACAGGTATAGATAAGGGGTGTAGTAGTACAGGTACAGATGAGGGGTGTAGTAGTACAGGTACAGATGAGGGGTGTAGTAGTACAGGTATAGATGAGGGGTGTAGTAGTAGTACAGGTATAGATGAGGGGTGTAGTAGTAGTACAGGTATAGATGAGGGGTGTAGTAATAGTACAGGTATAGATGAGGGGTGTAGTAGTAGTACAGGTACAGATGAGGGGTGTAGTAGTAGTACAGGTATAGATGAGGGGTGTAGTAGTAGTACAGGTATAGATGAGGGATGTAGTAGTAGTACAGGTATATATGAGGGGTGTAGTAGTAGTACAGGTATAGATGAGGGGTGTAGTAATAGAACAGGTATAGATGAGGGGTGTAGTAGTAGTAGTACAGATATAGATGAGGGGTGTAGTAGTAGTAGTAGTAGTAGTACAGGTGTAGATGAGGGGTATAGTAGTAGTACAGGTATAGATGAGGGGTGTAGTAGTAGTACAGGTATAGATGAGGGGTGTAGTAGTAGTAGTACAGGTATAGATGAGGGATGTAGTAGTAGTAGTACAGGTATAGATGAGGGGTGTAGTAGTAGTACAGGTATAGATGAGGGGTGTAGTAATAGAACAGGTATAGATGAGGGGTGTAGTAATAGTAGTACAGGTACAGATGAGGAGTGTAGTAGTAGTAATAGTACAGGTACAGATGAGGGGTGGAGTAGTAGTACAGGTACAGATGAGGGGTGCAATAGTACAGGTATAGATGAGGGGTGTAGTAATAGTAGTACAGGTATAGATGAGGGGTGTAGTAGTAGTAGTACAGGTATAGATGAGGGGTGTAGTAGTAGTACAGGTACAGATGAGGGGTGTAGTAGTAGTACAGGTATAGATGAGGGGTGTAGTAATAGTAGTACAGGTATAGATGAGGGGTGTAGTAATAGTAGTACAGGTATAGATGAGGGGTGTAGTAATAGTAGTACAGGTATAGATGAGGGGTGTAGTAGTAGAACAGGTATAGATGAGGGGTGTAATAGTAGTACAGGTATAGATGAGGGGTGTAGTAGTAGTACAGGTATAGATGAGGGGTGTAATAATAGTACAGGTATAGATGAGGGGTGTAGTAGTAGTACAGGTATAGATGAGGGGTGTAGTAGTACAGGTATAGATGAGGGGTGTAGTAGTAGTACAGGTATAGATGAGGCGTGTAGTAGTAGTACAGGTATAGATGAGGGGTGTAGTAATAGTAGTACAGGTATAGATGAGGGGTGTAGTAGTAGTAGTACAGGTATAGATGAGGGGTGTAGTAGTAGAACAGGTATAGATGAGGGATGTAGTAGTAGTACAGGTATAGATGAGGTGTGTAGTAGTAGTACAGGTATAGATGAGGGGTGTAGTAGTAGTACAGGTATAGATGAGGGGTGTAGTAGTAGTACAGGAATAGATGAGGGGTGTAGTAGTAGTACAGGTATAGATGAGGGGTGTAGTAGTAGTACAGGTATAGATGAGGGGTGTAGTAGTAGTAAAGGTACAGATGAGGGGTGTAGTAGTAGTACAGGTACAGATGAGGGGTGTAGTAGTATTACAGGTACAGATGAGGGGTGTAGTAGTAGTAGTACAGGTACAGATGAGGGGTGTAGTAGTACAGTACAGATGAGGGGTGTAGTAGTAATAGTTATAGATGAGGGGTGTAGTAGTAGTAGTAGTACAGGTATAGATGAGGGATGTAGTAGTAGTACAGGTATAGATGAGGGGTGTAGTAGTAGTAGTACAGGTACAGATGAGGGGTGTAGTAGTAGTACAGGTACAGATGAGGGGTGCAATAGTAGTACAGGTATAGATGAGGGGTGTAGTAGTAGTACAGGTATAGATGAGGGGTGTAGTACTAGTAGTACAGGTATAGATGAGGGGTGTAGTAGTACAGGTATAGATGAGGGGTGTAGTAGTAGTACAGTTATAGATGAGGGGTGTAGTAGTACAGGTATAGATGAGGGGTGTAGTAGTAGTAGTACAGGTATAGATGAGGGGTGTAGTAATAGTAGTACAGGTATAGATGAGGGGTGTAGTAATAGTAGTACAGGTATAGATGAGGGGTGTAGTAATAGTAGTACAGGTATAGATGAGGGGTGTAGTAATAGTAGTACAGGTATAGATGAGGGGTGTAGTAGTACAGGTATAGATGAGGGGTGTAGTAGTAGTAGTAGTACAGGTATAGATGAGGGATGTAGTAGTAGTACAGGTATAGATGAGGGGTGTAATAATAGTAGTACAGGTATAGATGAGGGGTGTAGTAGTAGTAGTACAGGTATAGATGAGGGGTGTAGTAGTAGTACAGGTATAGATAAGGGGTGTAGTAATAGTACAGGTACAGATGAGGGGTGCAATAGTAGTACAGGTATAGATGAGGGGTGTAGTAGTAGTACAGGTATAGATGAGGGGTGTAGTAGTAGTAGTACAGGTAGAGATGAGGGGTGTAGTAGTAGTACAGGTACAGATAAGGGGTGTAGTAATAGTACAGGTACAGATGAGGGGGTGCAGTAGTAGTACAGGTATAGATGAGGGGTGTAGTAGTAGTACAGGTATAGAGGAGGGGTGTAGTAGTAGTAGTACAGGTATAGATGGGGGGTGTAGTAGTAGTACAGGTATAGATGAGGGGTGTAGTAGTAGTACAGGTATAGATGAGGGGTGTAGTAGTAGTACAGGTATAGATGAGGGATGTAGTAGTAGTACAGGTATAGATGAGGGGTGTAGTAATAATAGTACAGGTATAGATGAGGGGTGTAGTAGTAGTACAGGTACAGATGAGGGGTGTAGTAGTAGTACAGGTATAGATGAGGGGTGTAGTAGTACTACAGGTATAGATAAGGGGTGTAGTAATAGTACAGGTATAGATGAGGGGTGTAGTAGTACAGGTACAGATGAGGGGTGTAGTAGTACAGGTATAGATGAGGGGTGTAGTAGTAGTACAGGTATAGATGAGGGGTTTAGTAGTACAGGTATAGATGAGGGGTGTAGTAGTAGTACAGGTATAGATGAGGGGTGTAGTAGTAGTACAGGTATAGATAAGGGGTGTAGTAATCGTACAGGTACAGATGAGGGGTGTAGTAGTACAGGTACAGATGAGGGGTGTAGTAGTACAGGTATAGATGAGGGGTGTAGTAGTAGTACAGGTATAGATGAGGGGTGTAGTAGTAGTACAGGTATAGATGAGGGGTGTAGTAATAGTACAGGTATAGATGAGGGGTGTAGTAGTAGTACAGGTACAGATGAGGGGTGTAGTAGTAGTACAGGTATAGATGAGGGGTGTAGTAGTAGTACAGGTATAGATGAGGGATGTAGTAGTAGTACAGGTATATATGAGGGGTGTAGTAGTAGTACAGGTATAGATGAGGGGTGTAGTAGTAGAACAGGTATAGATGAGGGGTGTAGTAATAGTAGTACAGATATAGATGAGGGGTGTAGTAGTAGTAGTAGTACAGGTATAGATGAGGGGTGCAGTAGTAGTAGTACAGGTACAGATGAGGGGTGTAGTAGTAGTAGTACAGGTATAGATGAGGGGTGCAGTAGTAGTAGTACAGGTATAGATGAGGGATGTAGTAGTAGTAGTACAGGTATATATGAGGGGTGTAGTAGTAGTACAGGTATAGATGAGGGGTGTAGTAATAGAACAGGTATAGATGAGGGGTGTAGTAATAGTAGTACAGGTACAGATGAGGAGTGTAGTAGTAGTAATAGTACAGGTACAGATGAGGGGTGTAGTAGTAGTAGTACAGGTATAGATGAGGGGTGCAATAGTACAGGTATAGATGAGGGGTGTAGTAATAGTAGTACAGGTATAGATGAGGGGTGTAGTAGTAGTACAGGTACAGATGAGGGGTGTAGTAGTACAGGTATAGATGAGGGGTGTAGTAGTAGTACAGGTACAGATGAGGGGTGTAGTAGTAGTACAGGTATAGATGAGGGGTGTAGTAATAGTAGTACAGGTATAGATGAGGGGTGTAGTAATAGTAGTACAGGTATAGATGAGGGGTGTAGTAATAGTAGTACAGGTATAGATGAGGGGTGTAGTAGTAGTACAGGTATAGATGAGGGGTGTAATAATAGTACAGGTATAGATGAGGGTTGTAGTAGTAGTACAGGTATAGATGAGGGGTGTAATAATAGTACAGGTATAGATGAGGGGTGTAGTAGTAGTACAGGTATAGATGAGGGGTGTAGTAGTACAGGTATAGATGGGGGTGTAGTAGTACAGGTATAGATGAGGGGTGTAGTAGTAGTACAGGTATAGATGAGGGGTGTAGTAGTAGTACAGGTATAGATGAGGGGTGTAGTAGTACAGGTATAGATGAGGGGTGTAGTAGTAGTACAGGTATAGATGAGGCGTGTAGTAGTAGTACAGGTATAGATGAGGGGTGTAGTAGTAGTAGTACAGGTATAGATGAGGGGTGTAGTAGTAGTAGTACAGGTATAGATGAGGGGTGTAGTAGTAGAACAGGTATAGATGAGGGATGTAGTAGTAGTACAGGTATAGATGAGGTGTGTAGTAGTAGTACAGGTATAGATGAGGGGTGTAGTAGTAGTACAGGTATAGATGAGGGGTGTAGTAGTAGTAGTACAGGTATAGATGAGGGGTGTAGTAGTAGTACAGGTATAGATAAGGGGTGCAGTAGTACAGGTACAGATGAGGGGTGTAGTAGTACAGGTATAGATGAGGGGTGTAGTAGTAGTACAGGTATAGATGATGGGTGTAGTAGTAGTACAGGTATAGATGAGGGGTGCAGTAGTAGTAGTACAGGTATAGATGAGGGGTGTAGTAATAGTAGTACAGGTATAGATGAGGGGTGTAGTAGTAGTACAGGTATAGATGAGGGATGTAGTAGTAGTACAGGTATAGATGAGGGGTGTAGTAATAGTAGTACAGGTATAGATGAGGGGTGTAGTAGTAGAACAGGTATAGATGAGGGGTGTAATAATAGTACAGGTATAGATGAGGGGTGTAGTAGTAGTACAGGTATAGATGAGGGGTGTAGTAGTAGTACAGGTATAGATGAGGGGTGTAGTAGTAGTACAGGTATAGATGAGGGGTGTAGTAGTACAGGTATAGATGGGGGTGTAGTAGTACAGGTATAGATGAGGGGTGTAGTAGTAGTACAGGTATAGATGAGGGGTGTAGTAGTAGTACAGGTATAGATGAGGGGTGTAGTAGTACAGGTATAGATGAGGGGGTGTAGTAGTAGTACAGGTATAGATGAGGCGTGTAGTAGTAGTACAGGGTATAGATGAGGGGTGTAGTAATAGTAGTACAGGTATAGATGAGGGGTGTAGTAGTAGTAGTACAGGTATAGATGAGGGGTGTAGTAGTAGAACAGGTATAGATGAGGGGTGTAGTAGTAGTACAGGTATAGATGAGGTGTGTAGTAGTAGTACAGGTATAGATGAGGGGTGTAGTAGTAGTACAGGTATAGATGAGGGGGTGTAGTAGTAGTACAGGTATAGATGAGGGGTGTAGTAGTAGTAGTACAGGTATAGATGAGGGGTGTAGTAATAGTAGTACAGGTATAGATGAGGGGTGTAGTAGTAGTACAGGTATAGATGAGGGATGTAGTAGTAGTACAGGTATAGATGAGGGGTGTAGTAGTAGTACAGGTATAGATGAGGGGTGCAGTAGTAGTAGTACAGGTATAGATGAGGGGTGTAGTAGTAGTAGTACAGGTATAGAGGAGGGGTGTAGTAGTAGTACAGGTATAGATGAGGGGTGTAGTAGTAGTACAGCTATAGAGGAGGGGTGTAGTAGTAGTACAGGTATAGATGAGGGGTGTAGTAGTAGTAGTACAGGTATAGATGAGGGGTGTAGTAGTAGTACAGATGAGGGGTGTAGTAGTAGTACAGGTATAGATGAGGTGTGTAGTAGTAGTACAGGTATAGATGAGGGGTGTAGTAGTAGTACAGGTATAGATGAGGGGTGTAGTAGTAGTACAGGTATAGATGAGGGGTGCAGTAGTAGTAGTACAGGTATAGATGAGGGGTGTAGTAATAGTAGTACAGGTATAGATGAGGGGTGTAGTAGTAGTACAGGTATAGATGAGGGATGTAGTAGTAGTACATGTATAGATGAGGGGTGTAGTAGTAGTACAGGTATAGATGAGGGGTGTAGTAGTAGTACAGGTATAGATGAGGGGTGCAGTAGTAGTAGTACAGGTATAGATGAGGGGATTAGTAATAGTAGTACAGGTATAGAGGAGGGGTGTAGTAGTAGTACAGGTATAGATGAGGGGTGTAGTAGTAGTACAGCTATAGAGGAGGGGTGTAGTAGTAGTACAGGTATAGATGAGGGGTGTAGTAGTAGTAGTACAGGTATAGATGAGGGTGTAGTAGTAGTACAGGTACAGATGAGGGGTGTAGTAGTAGTACAGGTACAGATGAGGGGTGTAGTAGTACAGGTACAGATGAGGGGTGTAGTAGTAGTACAGCTATAGAGGAGGGGTGTAGTAGTAGTACAGGTACAGATGAGGGGTGTAGTAGTAGTACAGGTACAGATGAGGGGTGTAGTAGTACAGCTATAGAGGAGGGGTGTAGTAGTAGTAGTACAGCTATAGAGGAGGGGTGTAGTAGTAGTACAGGTACAGATGAGGGGTGTAGTAGTAGTACAGGTATAGATGAGGGGTGTAGTAGTAGTACAGGTATAGATGAGGGGTGTAGTAGTAGTACAGGTACAGATGAGGTGTGTAGTAGTAGTAGTACAGGTATAGATGAGGGGTGTAGTAGTACAGGTACAGATGAGGGGTGTAATAGTAGTACAGGTATAGATGAGGGGTGTAGTAGTAGTACAGGTATAGATGAGGGGTGTAGTAGTAGTACAGGTATAGATGAGGGGGTGTAGTAGTAGTACAGGTATAGATGAGGGGTGTAGTAGTACAGATGAGTGGTGTAGTAGTAGTAGTACAGGTATAGATGAGGGGTGCAGTAATAGTAGTACAGGTATAGATGAGGGGTGTAGCAGTAGTACAGGTACAGATGAGGGGTGTAGTAGTAGTACAGGTATAGATGAGGGGTGTAGTAGTAGTACAGGTATAGATGAGGGGTGTAGTAGTAGTACAGGTATAGATGAGGGGTGTAGTAGTAGTACAGGTATAGATGAGGGGTGTAATAGTAGTACAGGTATAGATGAGGGGTGTAGTAGTACAGGTATAGATGAGGGGTGTAGTAGTAGTAGTACAGGTATAGATGAGGGGTGTAATAATAGTAGTACAGGTATAGATGAGGGGTGTAGTAATAGTAGTACAGGTATAGATGAGGGGTGTAGTAGTAGTACAGGTATAGATGAGGGGTGTAGTAGTAGTAGTAGTAGTAGTACAGGTATAGATGAGGGGTGTAGTAGTAGTAGTACAGGTACAGATGAGGGGTGTAGTAGTAGCACAGGTACAGATGAGGGGTGTAGTAGTAGTAGTACAGGTATAGATGAGGGTTGTAGTAGTAGTACAGGTATAGATGAGGGGTGTAGTAGTAGTTCAGGTATAGATGAGGGGTGTAGTAGTAGTAGTACAGGTATAGATGAGGGGTGTAGTAGTAGTTCAGGTATAGATGAGGGGTGTAGTAATAGTAGTACAGGTATAGATGAGGGGTGTAGTAATAGTACAGGTATAGATGAGGGGCGTAGTAATAATAGTACAGGTATAGATGAGGGGTGTAGTAGTAGTACAGGTATAGATGAGGGGCGTAGTAGTAGTACAGGTATAGATGAGGGTGTAGTAATAGTACAGGTACAGATGAGGGGCGTAGTGGTAATACAGGTATAGATGAGGGGTGTAGTAATAGTAGTACAGCTATAGAGGAGGGGTGTAGTAGTAGTACAGCTATAGAGGAGGGGTGTAGTAATAGTACAGGTACAGATGAGGGGCGTAGTAGTAGTTAGTACAGGTATAGATGAGGGGTGTAGTAATAGTACAGGTACAGATGAGGGGCAGGGGTGTAGTTAGGTGTCATGGGGTCCCATAGCAAAAACAACTGCATGGGGCCTCATAAAACCTTGGTGACTGGAAATGGGGCAGGAGGGCACATACCTCCTATCCACACACGCCGCAGGGACTGCAGGATAGAGTGACTGGGACAGAGAGATGGTAGCATCACTGTGGTTACTAGAGGTGTACAGCAGGATGGGTGGGGCGCAGTGCATACCCCGATCCCGCTGTACAGCTCCAGTAACCACAGTGATGCTACCATCTCTGCCCCAGTCACCCTATCCTGCAGTCCCTGCGGCCTCCTCCTCCAGAGACCAGGGGCGTGTGCGGCTAGGAGGGGAATGCGTGTACTCGTCCAGCTATGGGGCGGGTCAGCAGCAGGACAGAGAACACTGCTGGGCCGCTCCTCCCTCCCCAAACTCTGCTTCAGCAGCTGAGCCGCCAACAA
Organism: Dendropsophus ebraccatus; assembly: GCF_027789765.1. Taxonomy (NCBI): domain Eukaryota; kingdom Metazoa; phylum Chordata; class Amphibia; order Anura; family Hylidae; genus Dendropsophus; species Dendropsophus ebraccatus. The sequence continues at coordinate 38,899 of NW_027208887.1, forward strand.
CACACCTGCCTGCTGCCCACATCCAATGAGCGATTAAGGGCCCTATTCCACAGTAACGATAATCGGCCGGATCGGCCCCATTTGGCCGATTATCGTTCGGTGAAATAGAACGATCAGCCGATGATCGTGTCATCGGCTGATCGTTCATTTAGGGCCAGACCTAAAATCATCGTTTCCCCCACCACGCATTGCTACGGTTGAATAGCGGTGCGCAGCGGGCAACCGACGATTTGACAAGCAGCAGCATCATACATTACCTATCCAGTCGTCTTCTCCGCGCTCTCTTCATCCCCGGGTCCCGTACGCTCTATCTTCAGAATGGCCAGTCAGCTGACGGAGCGCTCAGCCAATCACAGGCCGGGCCCGCCGCAGAGTGTGGCCTGTCAGCTGACAGGCCATTCTGAAGATAGAGCGCGCGGGACCCGGGGATGAAGACAGCGCAGAGAAGAAGACCTGCAGGTAATGTATGATGCTGCAAGGGCTGCAAGGACATCGGTAACGATGTCCCTGCAGCCCTCGCTCAACGATCATCGGGCGGTGGAATAGGCCCAGTAAACAAACGGCGATTAATTAATCAAATTAATTCTTTTAATTGCCCTGCCATACTGTAAAGAAAAAAAAGACAAAACAACTGCAAAATATTTTTTTATTCAAATAAAAACACCCCCACAACTTCTCATTGACCGTTGTATTAAACCAAAACATCGATCTAGTCCACGGAATATGGAAGCTCTGGATATAGAGATCTGAAAAACAAAGAGGAGAGACAAAAAAAATTATAAAAACTGGAGGCAAAGAGGAGCCGATAAAATATATCTGGCACAGAGGGGGGGATGAATCTGATTGGAGGCACAGAGGGGGTGGGCCTAAAACTGATTGGAGGCACAGAGGGGGTGGGCCTAAAACTGATTGGGGGCACAGAGGGGGTGGGCCTAAAACTGATTGGAGGCACAGAGGGGGTGGGCCTAAACTGATTGGGGGCACAGAGGGGGTGGGCCTAAAACTGATTGGGGGCACAGAGGGGGTGGGCCTAAAACTGATGGGGCACAGAGGGGGTGGGCCTAAAACTGATTGGGGGCACAGAGGGGGTGGGCCTAAAACTGATTGGAGGCACAGAGGGGGTGGGCCTAAAACTGATTGGAGGCACAGAGGGGGTGGGCCTAAAACTGATTGGGGGCACAGAGGGGGTGGGCCTAAAACTGATTGGAGGCACAGAGGGGGTGGGCCTAAAACTGATTGGGGGCACAGAGGGGGTGGGCCTAAACTGATGGGGCACAGAGGGGGTGGGCCTAAAACTGATTGGGGGCACAGAGGGGGTGGGCCTAAAACTGATTGGAGGCACAGAGGGGGTGGGCCTAAAACTGATTGGAGGCACAGAGAGGGGTGGGGCCTAAAACTGATTGGGGGCACAGAGGGGGTGGGCTAAAACTGATTGGGGGCACAGAGGGGGTGGGCCTAAAACTGATGGGGCACAGAGGGGGTGGGCCTAAAACTGATTGGGGGCACAGAGGGGATGGGCCTAAAACTGATTGGGGGCACAGAGGGGGTGGGCCTAAAACTGAAGTCAGATATGCCCAACTCCCCCATATGCCAAATACATGTGCCTACATGTCCTCCTGGAGCCATATAGCCCCCCCATATAGCTTTATGCCCCCTCTGTACCCCAGTTAGTTTTACACCAAATCTGTTCCCCACACTCAGTTTTATGCCCCCCCCCCCGTGCCCCCAATCAGTTTTAGCCTTCTCTGTGCTCCCAATCATATTTATGCCCTCCTCTGACACATTTTATTGGACCCTCTGTACCCCCAATTAGTTGTTTTATGCCCCCTCTGTGCCCCCAGTTTTAACCCCGCCCCCCCTCCCCCTTCTATGCCCCAATCAGATTTATGTCCACCTCTGTGCCAGAAATCTTTTATTGGCCCCTCTGTGTCGCCAATTAGTGTTCAATGCTCCCCTCTCTGTGCCCCCAGTTTTTACCCCCCCTTCCCCTCCCTCTGTGCCCCCAATTAGTTTTAACCCCAACTCCCCCCCCTCCTATGCCCCAATCAGTTTTGACCCACCCCCCCGTGTCCCCAGTTTCCCCCCCCAATTAGTTTTGACCCCCCCCCTGTGCCCCAATCAGTTTTACCCCCACCCCCCCCCAATTAATTTTATGCCCTCCTCTGTGTCAGATATATTTCAAAAGCCCATTCTGTGCCCCCAATTAGTTTTATGCCTCTCCATAGAAACAAACTTCAACTCACCTGTCACCTGCTCCCTGGCAGCATTCTCAAGGCACCTCATCCTCTGCGCGCGCTCTCTCCCGGCGCCTCATCCTCTGCGCGCGGTCTCCTCTCCCGGCTCCTCATCCTCTGCGCGCGGTCTCCTCTCCCGGCGCCTCATCCTCTGCGCGCGTCTCCTCTCCCGGCGCCTCATTCCTCTGCGCGCGTCTCCTCTCCCGGCGCCTCATCCTCTGCGCGGTCTCCTCTCCCGGCGCCTCACCTCTGCGCGCGTCTCCTCTCCGGCGCCCTCATCCTCTGCGCGCGTCTCCTCTCTCCCGGCGCCTCATCCTCTGCGCGCCTCTCCTCATTTTCCTTCCATCTTTCGGTGCAGGCAGCGTGGATAAAGACTCTGCCTGCGCCGAAAGGAGAATGAGGAGGAACGCAGGGAGGATGGGGGAGCGGCTGAACAGGTGACAAGTGACGCCCCTCGCTGGCGGACCACTGTGGAGGGAGGACGTTCTCAAGCCCGTCAGCGGCCCTCAGCTGCTGATTAAGCAGCGCACAGACCCCTGACCCCGCAGACCATCGCACACCACCATTACTACAGACCCCAGACCATCGCACACCACCATTACTACAGACCCCAGACCATCGCAGACCACCATTACTACAGACCCCAGACCATCGCAGACCACCATTACTACAGACCCCGCAGACCATCGCACACCACCATCACTACAGACCCCAGACCATCGCACACCACCATTACTACAGACCCCAGACCCCACAGACCATCGCACAACACCATTACTACAGACCCCGCAGACCATCGCACAACACCATTACTACAGACCCCGCAGACCATCGCACACCACCATTACTACAGACCCCAGACCATCGCACACCACCATTACTACAGACCCCAGACCCCGCAGACCATCGCACAACACCATAACTACAGACCCCGAGACCATCGCACAACACCATAACTACAGACCCCCGAGCACCATCGCCACAACACCATTACTACAGACCCCGCAGACCATCGCACAACACCAT
>NW_027208888.1:0-42079 GCF_027789765.1 Dendropsophus ebraccatus
GTGGCAGAAACCCCAAAGGAAATTAAATGTATTAAGATGTTTTGTGTATTTAGTAGAGATGAGTGCAAATTGAGCATGCTTGAGTCTGTCCGGACCCGGAAGCCTCGGCATTTGATTAGCGGTGGCTGAAGAAGTTGGATGGAGTCCTGGAAATCATGAATACAGCCATAGGCTTTTTCCCCAGTAGCCTAAGGGTTGCATCCAACCTCTTCAGCCACTGGTAATGAAATGCAGTCTTTCAGATGGACTCGAGCATGCTCCAGCTGTACTCATCTTCAATGTTAAATACATCTAGCGTATCTAACTTCAGCAGTGCATGAAATGATGGTCCTACATCCCCCTATTGCATAGACATTCCACTGTTTGACCTGCCTTACAAAGCCACAGAATTACATACATGTGTTACAATATTCATACTTTACAGAGTTTGAAACCCCACTGACTTACATGTACCATAATGGATCATAGTGGATTGCACAGCTGAAATTCTGCAACAAGTATGTGATATAAAGCACTTCACTAAAGATTTGTGGTTAGTGGCACCCAAGCTCATATTCCATTCAGTAATAGCATCTGAATTGCTGCTAGGGTACCACTGATTATTTGTGCCCCTTTGTGATAGGCAGTAATACTAGTGAAGAGCAGAGACACTACCCCGCATGTGTCCGTCTGTCTAATGACACAGAAGGGAGGACACTCACCAGGACGTGTATTGCTCTTTCTTTCTCCCAGTTTAAACTTGATTTAATTTCACTGACTGTCACGTAGCTCTTCTTCTGCAGGAGAAAAAAAAAAGTCCAGTGGATAATATATTTAATAATCCAGAATCACCAATATACAATGTCATTCTGAGGCAATTCTCCTATAACAGTACCTGGCATGTCAGAGGTAAAAAAAATCCCTTCACCCCAACTCTTACCATATCCTAGAGAAATTCTGCTGTATAAAGCGGTGGTGTAACTCAGCAGAATTAAAGGAAGTTCGCCAAAAGTATTTTTTTATATGTTTTACTTATGGAAAGTTAGACAAATTCCTAATGTACATTAATTATGGGAAATGCCATATACTGCTATTTTCCTTAATTTAGTAGATCTCTGAAATACCGTGACGTCACATATCAGGTGTAATTGCACAGGAGACGCTGAGGAGAAAGGTATGTCTCTTACCTTCTTCCTTTCTGCAGTTCCAGAGCAGTTTGGAGTTTGCTTCTCATTGTCTCCTGTGCAATAGGGACAGGTTAGATTTGTCTAACCTGATGATAGTTCCCCTTTAATGTGCTCTGAACATCCATATGCCCCTCTCTGAGCAGAGCTGTGTGGTGCCAACACAGAACCAACAGAGTACAATGCTCACAAAAGGCGATAAGCTACTGAGCATGTGTGACCGCCAACACTGGATACCATGGATAGGTGGATGTTTTCTAATAGGGTATCAAACGAACACCAGGGGGCACCATAACAGCAGCAATATCCAGACACTGGGCATTTTTGTTTTTAAATGATTCCATTTATTTTTGCTCCATCTAGTAGATTAATAGTTATGCATGAACAACCCTTTAAACTCCAGACTGGTGCTATGATGATGTCTTCACATTACTTGTATCTAGTTATTGACGCTTATCAACATTGTTGGATTTGAGAAGCCTTACTTATTCTAGTGCTCACTAACACTATACTATACGCCTAAATACAATGACAATGACTGGCTGCCTGTCCTGTCCGGTGATATACTTTACCTGACCTCCGCCAGCTGTAAGACCACTGTGTGATCCATGTTCAGCTCAGCAGGAACCGACTGCACCAGGTACGTTCCGCCCACTGGGATGATACCAAAACCGCTGCCAAGGACTTTTAATTTTTTAATTGCTCTGATGATATCGTCCCTGAAACAAGAATTGTACTCCGTGAAAGAGACTGGGGGAAAGGAACAAGGCTTAATACACCATGCACAAAACATTTAGGGTAGCTTCACATGTACCGGATCCGCAGCGGATTTCATGCTGCAAGTTTGGTCCTGGTCTAGTGAAGGTCACATACCTGCACGGATATATGACCGGCCCCTTTAAACCCCCCCCCCCCCCAACCCTGTTTTTCTCCCCGTAATATCCGCAGTAGCTTTACATCACATGCTATGAAGGTGCAGGCACAGTCTGTACATGCCAGTGCTCTATAACTTACTGCTCAGCAGCCATTTACAATTGAAACCTGCAGTGACATCTGTGAGAGCTTAGAGGGAACCAATCAGCCCAATTGGGCTGATATGGTTCCCTGAACCGCTGTATACAGCTCCTGCAGCAGCTGCGGAACATACCGACCGCAACCGCAGCAGGAGCTGTATACCGAAAAAAGGACTTTAATCCCCGCGGGCGCATGACCAGCAGCGGCGGGGAGGTAGTCTCTGGGCGGCTTCCTGCCTGTATCTAGTCACCGCTCTCTGCCTGTCAGCGCTCTCGGAGGATGATTGACAGCCAGAGAGGCCAGTAACAGACCTCTCTGCCCGTCATTCATCCTCTCCAAGCGCACTGACAGGCAGAGAGCGGTGACTAGATACAGGCAGGGAGGCGTCCAGATGACTACCTCCCCGCCGCTGCCTGTCCACGCCCGGGGGATTAAAGTCCTTTTTTTTCGGAATACAGCTACTACTGCAGGAGCTGTATACAGCAGTTCAGGGAACCATATCAACCCGATCTGCCACCCTGTTCTGTAGTTATGGGACAGTCTTCGTTATGTACATGAGCCATGTTTGGTGCACTAGAAGCAGACCTAGGCCCGCCCCCCGTGCACCAAACATCCTCATTTACATATAATGAAAGCGGCCATAACTACAGGGCGGGTGGCGGATTTTCAGACAAATGGCACCTGGGAACAAGCATGGAAGCGTCGAATAGCTGACTATAAACCTTCTCCAGCTTATGTACTGGTTCATTTGCTTTAAGGATGCAGTTTGTACCTAGGGATGCACGATGCACCGAAATATCGATACTACTATCGATATTTCGGGCAAAAAAACGGTTCGATACCAGGATTTCCTGGTATCGAAACTTTAAGTTAGCTGAGACACGGTGGGCGGCTAGCTGAGCGCCGGCCGTGTTCTCTATGTGCCTCCCCCTGCCCCCTGCAGTCTCCTCCTCTGCTCTCCCTCCCTCCGCTCCCATTGGCGCCAAAATTCAAATAGCCGGCACTTAAGTATATAGATGCCGCTGTCACACTGACAGCGGCATCTGAGCCCTCTGAGCCCGCTCCATATACAGCGGGGGTCGGCTACTGTGTGTAACAGACCCCCGCTGCTGGTGTCTCTCTGATAACAGAGTCCGGCTCTGCCAGACTCTGTTATCAGAGAGATGATTTATGCAGAGGAGCCGGAGCTGCACGGAGGGAGCGGCTGGAGAGGGAGAGCGGGAGAGGAGGACGGAGGAGAAGGCTGGAGGGAGAGCGGGAGGTCCGGGAGAGAGGACGGAGGAGAGGGAAACGGGATGTCCGGGAGAGGAGCCGGAGCTGCACAGAGGAGAGCGGCTGGAGAGGAGAGCGGGAGGTCACGGAGAGAGAGGACGGAGAAGGCTGGAGTGGGGGAGGATGAAGAGGGAGAGCGGGGGTCCTGTGAGATCCGGGAGAGGAGGCCGGGGGAAGTGCAGCACATGTGAGGATCCAGCCGGCTGGCAGGTGGGGGTGGCCCGGAAGGGCTGAGAGAGCAGATAAGATCGGCTGTAGTGTGTGGATCCTGTGTAACCTCCTCTTCTCTTCCTCCGCAATCTTGGTAACTGGTGCAGCAGAGCTGTCTTAGTGATGGGTGGTGCAGGAGAGCTGTCTTAGTGGTGGGTGGTGCAGGAGAGCTGTCTTAGTGATGGGTGGTGCAGCAGAGCTGTCGTAGTGATAGCTGATGTAGTCAGAGCTGTCTTAGTGTGGGTGGTGCAGGAGAGCTGTCTTAGTGATGGGTGGTGCAGCAGAGCTGTCTTAGTGATGGGTGGTGCAGCAGAGCTTCTTAGTGATGGGTGGTGCAGCAGAGCTGTCTTAGTGATAGCTGATGCAGCAGAGCTGTCTTAGTGATAGCTGATGCAGCAGAGCTGTCTTAGTGATAGCTGATGCAGCAGAGCTGTCTTAGTGATAGCTGATGCCAGCAGAGCTGTCTTAGTGATAGCTGATGCAGCAGAGCTGTCTTAGTGATAGCTGATGCAGCAGAGCTGTCTTAGTGATAGCTGATGCAGCAGAGCTGTCTTAGTGATAGCTGATGCAGCAGAGCTGTCTTAGTGATAGCTGATGCAGCAGAGCTGTCTTAGTGATAGCTGATGCAGCAGAGCTGTCTTAGTGATAGCTGATGCAGCAGAGCTGTCTTAGTGATAGCTGATGCAGCAGAGCTGTCTTAGTGGATAGCTGATGCAGCAGAGCTGTCTTAGTGATAGCTGATGCAGCAGAGCTGTCTTAGTGATATCGGATGCAGCAGAGCTGTCTTCGTGATATCTGATGCAGCAGAGCTGTCTTAGTGAGAGCTGATGCAGCAGAGCTGTCTTAGTGAGAGCTGATGCAGCAGGCTGTCTTAGTGATAGCTGATGCAGCAGAGCTGTCTTAGTGAAAGCTGATGCAGCAGCTGTCTTAGTGAAAGCTGATGCAGCAGAGCTGTCTTAGTGAAAGCTGATGCAGCAGAGCTGTCTTAGTGAAAGCTGATGCAGCAGCTGTCTTAGTGATAGCTGATGCAGCAGAGCTGTCTTAGTGATAGCTGATGCAGCAGAGCTGTCTTAGTGATATCGGATGTACCAGAGCTGTCTTAGTGATAGCTGATGCAGCAGAGCTGTCTTAGACAGATATCACTAACTTTTTTTTAACACAATAAAATAAAAATAGTCCAAAATTGGTATCACTGTAATAGTGCAGGGGTATTTATTTTCTACCACTGTATTTTTTTTTATTTTTTTTTTTATACTTTACTAAGTATCGAACTGGTATTGAGTATCGAAATAAAAGAGTTAGTATCGGTATCGAACTCAAAATTCTGGTATCGTGACATCACTAGTGTACAGGCACCAATAGAGATATCTATAACATACCCATTGCAGTGACTGCTATATGTATTATACAACGTGTTATCCAGGGTTAGAAAATGCAGTGTATGCCTATCTCTACATGATGTTTTCTTTGTCAATTTCCTTTTCTTTTGGGTACCAAATAACGTCTATCATTTTGTTTTTTTTTGGTGTCCGGACGTGATTACAATGATGGCCGTTGATACATTATTCTAGCTTCAGGCCCTTTTGTGTATGTTTTTTTTTTTTTTTGAGGGTCCATCAAATTTAGTAGTATAGACGGTGAAAGACATTGAAAAAAGTGTGTGTGTGTGTGAACAACTAAAAACGGCCATTGTTTGAAAAAATCCACGAATTGTCATGAACATTAGTTTGCCGCGTGAACGATGTCCGTTTTCAGTAGACTGTATGTATTGGGTGCCCGTCATTACATTGACTTTAATTAAATTTTGCTGATAAATGGACGTTATTTTAAAAAAAAAAATAAATAAAATAGAAAAAGTGGCCGCCTTTTCTATTTTTTTTTTTTTTTTTTACACAATGTGAACACCCCTGTCCTCAGGTTGTGTGTGGTATTACAGTTCATCTCAATTGACTACAATGGCTGCAAAACACACACCCAAGCAGAGGACAGGGTGGTGCCATTTCTGGAAGAAAGCAGACATTTTTTTTTTTTTGAAAGCCTGGGAACCCCTTTAATTTAAAAACTAGTAGTTACATTATTTAACAAATATCACATTTATTTCATGATCAGAAACTATTCTGTGTAACAATACACCATCATTGGGGGGGGGGGTGGGTTAACTATTTTTCTCGAAAATAATATGCCAGTTCCCAGTGACCCCGGCTGCATGTGATATACTCACTGACTGACGTCCTGAGCCAGCTTCCCTCTTCCTTCAGAACTGCTGGTGGAGCTCAGCCAGGGTGATGAGACCTTAGAACAAATAAGTGCATGTTAAGAGTGATGAAGCAATCTACAGAGCCCCACAGAGCTCAGGGGTCACTTAAAGGGGCTCTACTTGCTTTCAGATATTCTTCCATGTCATTGCCATCTAAAAATGTATGACAAACTTACCTCCATTCTGGTGCTTTAGAGCCAGACACACTTCTACTATCTGTACACCAAGCTCATAGTAGAAATCTCCGACACCCAGCATTTCTGACCAGAAGCCTTTACCAGCTGGAAAACAATAAGGAACCATTTGTTCTTTAGAATGAATCTTAAATGATATAACACTGAGGATTTATAAACTCTCAATCACTGTGATTCTACAAGGACACATTTGGGAACATTGATCATCTAACACAGGGATGGGAACCTTCGGCCCTCCAGCTGTTGCAAAACTACAATTCCCATTGTAGCTTCGGTTGTCGGCTGTCCAGGCATAACGGGAATTGTAGTTTTGGCAACAGCTGGAGGGCCAAAGGTTCTCCATCCCTGATCGAACATGATACATCTTACACAAAGCCTAAACGCTATATGAAACTGACTGCTGGATGGAGCCACTGGTGATAAATACGTATTATATTACTGAACTTACAAGCCAGAGGATCCACCCAATCGTTGCACACATATCCTGAAACTGGACCCGGAACTGGGGATTCTTGCGAATTTCCTGCTTGTGTTTTGCTGGCAAATTCTTCAGATTTGTTTTGAACATTTCTAGCTGCTTAGACATCTACAAATGAGAAAAAAACAGGCTTAGAGCGATTCACATAAAAAAAAATGGTGAATGATGGGATGTGACAGTGGCATTTTATTATCTGGAGCACGCCTGTAGACGGTCCAGATTAAAAAGCCTATTTTTAGAAACCCTATTGGGAATTCCTGATCATTCAAAGCCGAGGGATCATCTATTCAGAGTGGTACCCAAGAGTGTCTCCTGCTCTGAAGGACCTATCCTGTATTACTCATTAAATGAGAGCTGTGTGCGCTTAGGGGTCTGTCCATACTACGGAATCGGCGCCAATTCCGTAGTGTGAACGGGCCCTTTAAGGAGAAGTCCAGTGAATTTTTTTTAAAGTATTGTATTGCCCCCCCCCCCCCCAAAAAGTTATACAAATCACCAATATACACTTATTACAGGAAATGCTATAAGTGCTTTTTTCCCTGCACTTACTACTGCTTGCATGCAGGCTTCACTTCTGGGATAACATGGTGATGTCACTTCCTGGATAACATGGTGATGTCACTTCCTGAATAAAATGGTGATTTCACTACCCTACTCCCAGAGCTGTGCGGGCTGTGGCTGCTGGAGAGGATGATGGCAGAGGGACACTGAGGGACACAGGGCATTGGAGGGACACTGAGCATCCCTCTGCCATCATCCTCTCCAGCAGCCACAGCCCGCACAGCTCTGGGAGTCGGGTAGTGAAATCACCATGTTATCCAGGAAGTGACATCACCATGTATCCAGGAAGTGACATCACCATGTTATCCAGGAAGTGAAGCCTTGATGCAGTAAGTAAGTGCAGGGAAAAAGCACTTTATAAGCATTTCCCATAATAAGTGTATATTGGGGATTTGTATAACTTTTGGGAGGCAATACAACACTTTAATAACAATTTTCACCGGACTTCTTTAATGTCTTCTGTGATGGTGCTGCAGAGACACTGAACACTTACTGACGGGTTTCACTGCATAATAACAGCTGAGGATTCCAGCAGGGGGCAACTAAGTGATAGTCTTATTTTCAAAGGGCCCTTCTAAAAAGTAGACCACAGGTGTCAAACTCAGGCCCTCCAGCTGTTACAAAACTACAATTCCCATTATGCCTGGACAGCCAAAGCTAAAGCATAACGGAATTGTAGTTGTGCAACAGCTGGGGGACCTGAGTTTGACACCCCTGAAGTAGACAATGTCTAAAAGCAGAAAACCCTTAAAATGGGTGACTGTCCCATAACAGACACAGGCGGAATATCATGGACCATATGGTAGAATAATGTGGCAGCATTGCTTGCCAAAAATCACTTATGGCTAGTGATTTGGGGGGATCTAACAGTGCTCCATAAGAATGAATTTTTTTTAGGAGGGGATTTATTATACTATAGAAGTCAGCTTTCTGGCAGAAATTTTTTTTCTGAGTTTGTTCAAAGTGGGTGGGGCTTATCAGCAGGAAGGGGCTGACAGATTTACTAAATATATTTTATATGCCCTGCCCCATTTACTCGGCTGGATTTACTAAGAGGCGTATCTGTCTATATGAATACATTTATAATCCGTTTACCATCTTTATAGGGCAGACGTGTCAAACTCAGGCCCTCCAGCTGTTTTAAAACTACAATTCCCATCATGCCTGAACAGCCAAAGCTTTGGCTGTCCAGGCATGAGGGACTTGTAGTTTTGCAACACCTGGAGGGCCTGAGTTTGACATCCTGGTATAGGGTGTATAAGGATCTGGCAGAGTCAATCACACATCTGTCGCTATGCATCACAATATAATGACTGGGTGTCTCTTCCTGAAGTGTTCAGCCATGCTGTGGGTGTCAACAAGTGACAACCCCTCATGAATGTACAATGTTTTACCACTTCCTTGTCTTATTGTTATTGCAATGCACAGAGCCGGATGTATCTCTATTTCTGGCCTAGTCACCTGTACAAGCTGATCCTCGGCCAGACAGTCCCTCGCTCCTTGTACTTTGCCTGAGAAGGAAAGAGAGGATATTAAGATTTATACAGTTATGTGCTGCCACATGGAAAAGGGGATACGTGGGTCCTAAAATCTGCTGTATTATGTATGAGCAAATACAGACCACTCCTCTCCTATCTGTATACCTTACAATGATCATTACATTTGTACACTGCCAGCCGGCTGCATTATGGTGATATACCACTTACACATCTGCCCAACAATGGCTCCCCTGCTGTTATAAGACCACAGCTCACAGTATGTCACCTGCAGCTGCTTCGGAAAGCTGCTTTTAATGCAAGATCTGTCCTGGTGTCCGTTCGGCAGGTGATGCAGTTACTGTCCTAAAAACAACTTTTAATCTTGCAGCCCTGTGTCAAACTGCCATGGCCTAGAGCAGGCATGTCCAAGTCCGGCCGAGGGGCCATTTGCGGCCCGCGTTCCGACTTTTACGGCCCCCCAGGTATCCAGCTTGCTATTATCTGCCTGTGTTATAAGCATATAGCATGTAAATGGTCGGCCCTCGCACATGTTCACTTCATCAAATTTGGCACTCTTCGAAAAATTTTGGACATGCCTGGCCTAGAGTATCTGTGCCCTTACCTTACACCGCCCCTCTGTCCCTACTGTTCATCATAGTAATGCCACTGGCAGGATTTTTCCTATTCCTCTGCAGTGAACACTGCACAGGTGCCTTAACAATCCAGCCCATGTGCCGTATTCACACAGCTGATGAATAGTAGAAAATCTGTCAGGGGCATTCCTAATGATGAGGAGGGCGGGGAGGAGGAACAGAGTTTGTGCCAGCCTAATGCACAGATACTCTAGGCCCCGGCCGTTGGGCACAGGACTGCCAGTTTAAAAGATGTTTTTTAGGACAATAACTGCATCACCTGCCGAACGGACCCCAGGACAGATCTTGGGATTAAAAGCCGCTATCTGAAGGTACAAGTGATTTGGGGGGTCAGATTGTGGGTACAGAGTCGCTTTAAGTCCTGACTCAGACCACAAAAGGTCAGAGACCGGGAAGCTGGATGCGGGCTGCATCACTGGAGTTAGGGAGGTAAGTGGATGTAATTGTTTTCACCCATCCCCTCCAATGACTATTGTGAAAAGGGTCCCAGACAAGTACCCTTTACTGAGATGGCTACAGCACCTTAAAAAGCCCAGACACAGCTCCTTACTTCTGCTAGTAACTGCGCCTGGTACAGCAGCTCAGTCCCATTCAAATGAATAGGAGCTAGCTGCAGTACCAGGCCCTGCCACTAAAAAAAGTGTGGAGCTGTGCCTGGAAACCAATGAGAGGGATATGAAGTGCTTTGAACAGTCCAGGTGATTGTGGGGTGCAAGATGTCGGAGCCCCAACTAATGCGATATAAAAGTATTCCATAAGGATGGGTCATCAACCAGCAAGGTCTGTAAAACCCCTTAAGTGTAATTTACATACAACCCTTTAGATCAGTGGTGCACCATGTGCGGCCCTCCAACTGCTGCAAACTACAATTCCCATCATGCCTGGACAAACAAGGCTTGCGGTGTGCAGGCATGATGGGAGTTGTAGTTTTGAAGCAGTTGAGGGCAGCTGGTTCCCCATCGCTGCCTTAGAAGCGGTGCCCACTGCACACCCCCACACATGGCGCTTACTCTTAGGAAGCCTTGGTGTCAGCAGGATGCTGTGAGCGGTGGAGGTCACATGACCCTCCTGCAGGACACTGACTCTGTTGAGGCATGATGGGAGTTGTAGTTTGGCACTAGCTCAGAGGCAACAAATTGGAGAACACTGACAAAGAGGAAGGGGCAACAGAGAGGGAAATAAAGTAGTATTCCTAATAACCAATCAGCTTACAGACTGGTTGCTAGGGGTAACAGTGCGGATACCACTACAGAGCTAGTGCTCCTCTCATCATGTGACGTCACTGGACGGATAACGCTACATTTACGGACTAGTCACCATAATAAGACACATTACTAGCAACAGCATCTCACGTCTACACACTAGTTACATGCGGAGAGCCCACGCATGGCTAACAACTGTCCGTTCACCTCCGCCAGCTTCTTCTTGGCTATCGCCCCCCGCTCCCACCCCTCTCCGGTGCATCGTTGCGGCTCGGAGCTTCACTTCCGCACTTCTCCTACGTCACCACCGCGCGACGCCGACACCAGCTGATGACGACATTGTGATGAAAACGCTTATAACCGCTAGGGGAGATATTAATGACACATCCCACTCAAAGTGTGTCCGCAACTACACTCATAGAGAGACATCGAGGCGGCCATGTTTGTGAAGACCTATTAATGATTTGTTATAGTATTAGTACATTCTTTTACTTTACTAGTGTAACCACACCTAGTACCTGCCTGAGTACAGTACCCCATAAGGCACCCTGCAGATCATATAAGAGATTTAGATGCAGTTGAATCCAGTGACTACAGGGGGGAGTCTTCTCTGATCATAATTTCTCAGTTCCTGTTTCTTCTTTTTTTTGTCTCAGACTGCAGAATTTGGCAGATAATCAGCCTAGGCCTTATTCACACGTCCTGTAAATTTGTCCGTAATTGCGGATCCGCAGTTACAGACAACATTAGGGCCTATTGATTTCTATTGGGTTATTCACATTTATACCTAGTTTCACGGATCTGCAATCCATTCTGGAAAAAATAGGACATGATCTAGTGTGGACCGTAATTGCTGAACAATTAGAAGTCTATTAGATCTCCATTTCCTGCAGATGTTACATCTGTAACGTCCGCAAAAAACGCAGATTACCTTAAAGGAGAAGTCCAGTGAAAATGTTTATTAAAGTATTGTATTGCCCCCAAAAGTTATACAAATCACCATAAACACTTATTATGGGAAATGCTTATAAAGTGTTTTTTCCCCTGCACTTACTACTGCATCAAGGCTTCACTTCCTGGATAACATGGTGATGTCACTTCCTGGATAACATGGTGATGTCACTTCCTGGATAACATGATGATGTCACTTCCTGGATAAAATGGTGATGTCACTTCCTGGATAGCATGGTGATGTCACGACCCGACTCTTAGAACTGTGCGGGCTGTGGCTGCTGGAGAGGATGACCATGGACTTTTCCTTTAATTTAACTATCACCATCCCATCTTTTGCAGTTCCACAGAAAATACAGATTGCGCATGCACTACTGGCAAATTTTTCCTACCATTTTTTCCACTGATTAGGTACACATATAGGAATAATGCTCCCATTGATGCCTTACACTTTATTTTTTTGCCCCATACAGTTACAGTGCCCCCAAACAGTACTGGAGCCCCTCACACAATATAGTGCTCATGCACCACAAAGTAGCATGGTTCCTCTGTGCTCTTGTTCAGTTTTTAAGTCCCCTTTTATGACTGTACACAAAACAAACAAACATAGTGTCATGGCTGTGTCCCTGTCATGATGGACATAGGCATGCACAAACTGCATGCCTAAAGCAGCCAATGCTGCTCCATAATAGTTTTTAACCAGATGTGTATCCTTTGGCTATGTTCACACACTGTATAAACAATGGCCATTGTTTGACAGGGCCGTTGTTTGGCATGTCAAACAACGGCCGCTGTTTGACATGTTCACCCAGCCAATACTGCAGTATCAGCCGGGTGATCATAGTTTTCTTTATTTTGATTGCAGGCACATTTGGGTGTGTCTGCAATCCAATTTGCCATTGAAATCAATTCAAAATGATAATTGACAAGCCATGCACAGACAGCAAGTAGGGAGCAGTGGAAGGGGCTGCCCTATGATCCTCAGATTGTTTGGCTGCTCATTGCGGTCAGCAGCGGTTTTCCTGTCCCCGATCCTATTACATGGAGTGACACGCAGCAAACCTTTCGCTGAACATATCGCGATCTTTCAAAGTGTTGAAAGATCACGTTTGGCTGACATTGTGTATGCCGGCTCATTGTTGCCTTTCAACATGTCCTATCATACTAAACAGGTCGGTAATCGGCCAAGTAAGGCCAATATGGTTTAGTGTAATAGGGCCTTTAGGGTACTATTAGACGGGCCGATAGGGGCTCGATAATAAATGTAAACAAGCGCCGATCGGCTAGATCGGCTCTCGTTTACAGGCCTATTACACAGCCCGGTAATCGTTAAACAAGGGCTGCAGGGACATCGTTACAGATGTCCTTGCAACCCTTGCTTAACTGGTATACATTAACTATGCCGGGTCCAGGGGTTCCTCCTGCTCCTCTTCTCCACGGGTCCTGCGCGCTGCAGCTTCAGAGCGGTCTGTCTTAGCTGACGGGCCACTCAGCCAATCACTGGCCACGGTGGTCCCGGCCTGTGATTGGCTGAGCGGCTGTCAGCTAAGACAGGCAGCTGAGAAGCTGAAGTGCGCGAGACCCAGGGAGAAGAGGAGCAGGAGGAGCCCTGGACCATGGATAGGTAATGTATTCTTTTGCAAATCGTTAGCCGCCAGCCGACGGCTGGCTGACAATTATAGGTCTGGACCTATATCAACGTTCAGCCGATGACAACGTTCATCGTCTAATCGTTGTGTTTATTACACGGAACGATAATTGGTCGGATAGGGCCCATTCAGCCGATTATCGTTCCGTGTAATAGTACCCTTAGTCATTTCATAGAATTTACCCCAGCAACTAATAATGGCTCAGGTATGATTTTTACTAGAGCTTGATGAGATCTGAAACCTGGCCTGTCATTGGATGCTAATGGAAAATTACAACAGTTTATATTTGTAACAAATAAATCTGAACCAATATTTTTACAGCTCCTCCTATGAGTTTCCTCTAAATAGGAATTTCCTAGTGAGTGTGGTTTCCAATAACTATTGGTATAATACACAATAGTCAGCTGTTATGGCCATCTAATGCATATGTGTGTATAGGTAAAGTGTGAGTAGATATAGATAGAGGCTTGTGCGTTTGATATAAAAATAGAACAACTTTACTGTAGAGCTTTTGCAGGTTGACAGTACATGTTTTACAGACAATAATCTTGATACAGATTTCAGTGCTTAACTTGGTGCTTGAGGTAGGTGCTTGAGAAGAGAAGGAGAAGTAGTAGTGCTTTGTAGAAGGTGAGAGAACAGGAGTTTGCCAAAGGAGCCCTGATCCCAGTGTAGCCCTGTACTCTGCCGGAACCTTAGTAGATATCTTTAGTAGTGAAGTGTTACTTGTACTCACGTTTAGACTACCTCTGACCACCTTCTGCCCTCTAGTATCATAGAAACAATCCTAGGTAGATAGTACGAGCCCCAGCTGTGGTTATCTGGGTGCAGCAAGGTGTCCGAGGTGTCCCAGTTACCTGCACTGCGCAGTAGGATACATAGACCTTCTTTATGGTTGTCCTACTGGGATCAGCTCTTATTGCTTCAGGAGTCTGTCCTGTACTTTGTAGACGTGTGCCTGGCCTAGGTATTCCTTGATGGTTACTCTCCCTTGTACTTAGCACTGCATAGTGTAAGTAGTAGTTGCTTGAGAAAAACTCTTGGTCTTTAGCTGCATCTGTTCACAATGGAAGCTAGTCTGAACTGACTTTGGTGTCCCTGACAGGGGTCCTAGCTTAAGCCCCCCCTAGCTTAACTACTGCAGGAACGGTTTTGTTTGTGTCCTCTCTCTCTCTGAGAATCTGACAAGAAGTGAACTGCACTTCCTCCACCAGTAACTCCTCCTACAGGGGTGTTTGTGTACCCTTCTGTAAGTGGTGGGGATGAGTATGTGCAAGAAATAGATAAAAGAGATAGGACAAAGAGAAAGAGCACCTCCTAGTGGTCAGCACACAACACCTGGTACAAACAACTTTAACCCATTACTTCCTTTAGCTGTGCAATGGTATACATATACATACACAAGAACACTGACACCTAGTGGGGAAACTGTAAAATACCTCATCTACCACTTACCTGAGAACTTTTGGACAGGTGCATAAAAGAAGAAAAAACACCAGTGGTGGGACACCACAACTTGTCTTGAAGTTCTGCTATTTATTTTGTGTTTCATTTTTGTCATAATATCTGCATCTGATATTAATTTAGGTTGTAACCTTTTCTGAAGAGAAAGAGTTTTCAAATTGCTCTTAAAGGTCTGGGTGGTGAATGAGAGACGGATGATCCATAGGCTGTACCCATGTTTTCCAGACTCCCTAGGGCATCTTCAGCAGCCATCGGTGATCAAAGGCTGAATTTGGACGAACCTTAGCTTAAAGTCTGCTCAACTCTAGTAGCCAGTAAAGAGATCAGGAGTGGGGAGCGGTGATTAGTTCGTATACCTTTTTGATACATCAGCATTTCCCTATCCCTATGCTCCAGTGCATACTTAAACCATTAAGGGGTTATCCAGCATTAGAAAAGCATGGCCACCTTCTTCCAGAGATAATGACTCTTGTCTCCCCTTCAAGTGTGTTTGCAATTAAGCTCCATTCACTTCAATGGAAATTAGTTGCAAAATCTACACCCAAACTGGAGACAAGAGTGGTGCTGTCTCTTGAAGAAAATGGCCACGTTTTTCTAATGCTGGATAATCCCTTTAAGTCTATTGGATAGCCACAGTCCAAGCATGTGTTCTTTGTGGTTGAAATAAAAGATGTGTATACTTTATGCTTGTGTTTGCTAGATAATATCTTCGGCCTGGGTTTCTAATTCTACTAGTATTGTTTGTAACACAAGACACAGTTGGTGTATCCTTATCTATATATAGTTCCTGCCTCTGTAATCACATTATAAGAATTGGCCAAGATTGCATCTTGACCAGTGTGTAGAAGATCCATATTCCAACAAAAATAATTCAGCATAGTAAAGAGCACAAACTTATTAGGCCTTTATTGTTCAAATAGCCCTGACTAAGGGCCCTATTACACGACGACGGCCCGATCATTTTAGTGAACTGCTAAATCGCTGCTCGTTTACTGGACCTATTAGATAATCGGCTGAGGATTTTAGGTCCAAACATAAACCAACGGTTAGCCGATGATCGTTTCATCGGCTGATCGTTGTCTCTATTTCATGGAGCGATAATCGGTCAAATTGGGGCCCTAAGAATGGGTGATGAATAGAGATGAGCAAGTACTAAAATGCTCAGATGCTCAATACTTGAGACGAATATTTCCCGATACTCGTGTGCGCGTTTCGAGTAACAAACCCCATTGAAGTCAATGGGAAACTTGAGCACTTTTGCAGGGGACCAAAGCTCTGCACAGGGAAGGTTGTGTGAAAACCTGGAAACCTTAGAAAATGATGGAAACAACACGAAAATGGACAGGAAACAGCAGGGGCAGCATGAATGGACACCTCTGGGGCTGGCACAGCTCAGTGAGGATAGGTATAGCTGAACTACAGATCCCAGCCAGCCAAGGTAATGTCAGCAACAGGACAAATTGACTAATGACAGCAGATTTGGGGGTAGACATATAGAGTGTGTGTGTGTGTAACTGGTGCTTTTTTTTTAAGGCACCACATGCACAGGACAAAGCACAGTTAGGATAAGTATAGCTGAACTACAGATCCCAGCCAGTCAAGAGAATGTCAGCAACAGGACAAATCGACTGCTGACAGCTGCACTACAAATCCAAGCCAGCAGCCAAGAGTAGTAAAAAAAAAATGTTTTAAAAATTTTAAGCCCTTGCAAGGACTGTTGGGTTCTTTGTGTCGGATTCAAGCCTAACTGCACACTTATTCCCTGCCTATCGCTCTCTGACAGACAGCAGCTCTCTCCCTAATTTCTTCCAGCCTGTGTCTGACGCCAGCATTGCGGGACCTGATTCTTATATGCCCAGGTCATCTGATCTGGCCAGCCAATCGCTGCTATCGACATGTAGGGTTCCCACGTGATGCTACGAGCTCCCAAAGACTCTCCTGCATGATGATTGGCTGAGAAAAAGCAGCCAAGCATGCGGGAAGAGGAAGATCCAATTGTCTCAAGTATCGCGAGATGCTTGTCCGAGTAACGAGTACCATCGAGTACCCTAATACTCAAACGAATGCCAAGCTCAGACGAGCATGCTCGCTCATCTCTAGTGATGTACTAGAAATGCGTTGGCTTGCGTTTGCACCATTTTTACTGTTTGAACAATATATATATATTTTTTTTCAAATAAAGGTTTCCCAGTTTTTTCACCTAACTATGATGGACTGTACCTGCTGGAATATATTTTTCCAATTCCTTAAATTCCATGCAACTTTGCTATGACTAAGGACTCACATGATCAGACACACATGGCTTTCCTGTTTTTTTGTAGCTATAAAAAGACGACTGCAAAGTGATGATGTTGTGGTCACTATTACCTACAACCGCCCTGCAGATTTTCTGCACATGTCAAATATCATAAAAACTCAAAGAAATACCGGAAGGCTGATTATTTTTATATGAAGGTTTTATTGCATTGTGAATACATATTGCATGTTATCCATATGTTAGTTGTAAATATGTCCCGCTGTCTCCCCAACAACTGGTGCTGAACTGGGTGATGCAATAATGATTAGGGGAATCTGTAAAAAGGGTAAAAAAAATCCTTGTATTAGAAGAATGATGTACCCAACCTGCCTTTCTCCATATGTAATAATAATAATAATATAGCATAGCTATCAATATTCTCGCAGACAGAAAGACAAGATGGACGAGACAACATTGACAACAACCTGTCATGGCTCTGCTGAAGACATATTTGGGGGAAACAAAAACAAAATATCTTGTAAGGCGGCCATAGATGGCTGCCATTTTCTTGAAGCACAAAGCATGCGCAGTAAGGTAAAACATTTGCATGTGCACCATTATTCTTATGGCATAGACCAGGGATAGGGAACCTTTGGCTCTCCAGCTGTTGCAGAACTACAATTCCCATCATGCCTAGACCCCAAAGCTAAAGATTTGGCTGTCTAGGCATGATGGAAATTGTAGTTTTGCAACAGCTGGAAGGCCTAAAGGTTCCCCATCCCTAGACATACTCACTTAGAATTGCATAAATCCATCGCCATGAGTAGATCCAAGGTTTGCCGACACACCGCTGCGTTCACATCATTCTGAGCACTGCAAAGGATCAGATGAATTACATATTGTCTGCTGGTTTAGGCATGTGTTCAGACCAATCCTGTATATCATGTAGGACATAGCATAAGGCTTTTTACTAATTTACCTGGTCATCTGCCTGTATTTCAAGATCCAGGGTAAAAATTTCTTGTTCCCTTCAAAACCTTCCATTGAGTCAGTGTCCACGGTGAAGTCAGGAATCTGGAAATCCACCTGTCGTTTGGCAAAGTCGGAGATATTGCTATGGAAGAGAAAAGGCACGGGTCAGAGGGTCGAGATGATAAGTTCAACATGCAGCTACCATATTCTTGTTGGAAGAACAAGATACATGTACGGAACATTATATGGAACCCAACGTTCTGTCCCTGCCATTGCAACCAAATGATCAGCGGTTCTTTTGGTGCATCACATGTATATGATAAAGTGAGGCTTCTTTGTTCTTGAGATTTTTATATGGGAACCAGAAATTGGACAACCACCAATTATACAATTATCCCATATATCCTTGCAATATGCCCCCACATTGTTTCTACTGGAAAGACCTGTTCAAAGGGGTTATCCAGCACTACAAAAACATGGCCCACTTCTTCCCCTTTCTTGTCTCCAGATTGGGTGGGTTTCAAACTCAGCTCCACTGAAGTAAATGGAGCTTAATAGCAAACAACACCTGAACTGGAGACAAGAGAGGGGAAGAAGTGGCCATGTTTTGTAGTGCTGGATAACCCCTTTAAACGTACTTAGAAACAATGAGATATAGTGAAAGCTGTACTGAGAAGTACCATCTTGGAACTTCAAGGTATGTGTGATGGACCATGTACAGGACTCTCTACAAAGAAGAAGAAGCAGGGAAATATTGTGATATGGTGCTCAGGGTCTTCATAATGGCGCACCCATCTGATCTATGGTTCTATATAGGAACATTAAACAACATACTCGCTTTTCTTCTCTCTTCTTCTGCCCAACAACCAGTCCACAAAATTCTTTTTCAGCATGTTGTCGACTGATCTGCTGTAGTCACTGGCCAGAATGGCCTCTGAGTATCGCCTCTGTACGGGCTGCGGCACCTCACTGCTCACTGATGCCCTGGAAGAGAGAGAAGTTACATGTAAAACAACAGCCTCAGGATAGTTGGGTGCTATTTGTTATTTAGAGGGTACTCCTCTTTCCTTCCCATAGGTCTTCCTGGCAGGAAATGACAATGGAGAACCCTCCTCTTCCTCTTCCTGTCACTGAGAGTGTGGCATATCGGTTTAATTATACAACATGAACAGTTTTTGATCATCACACATTATACTACCTGTATGTAAATAGAATTTCCTACGTACCTTACATTAGTTTCTTGACAATCTATAGTGTGAAGGCAATAAAAGTGAAAAAGACAGCAAAATATTTGGTCTTCATTTTGTTAGTAATCTGCGTGAAAGAACAAATTTGCTAGGTGTTATTTCTTACGGAGCATAAAAGTTTCCATTGCATAACACTTAAAGTGGTACTCCAGCGAAAAATATTTGTCATTTACTTCTATTAAAAAATCTCAAGTCTTCCAGTATTTATCAGCTACTGTATGTGGTGCAGGAAGTGGTGTATTCTTTCCAGTCTGACACAGTGCTCTCTGCTGCCACCTCTGTCCATGTTGGGAACTGTCCAGAGCAGTAGCAAATCCCCATAGAAAACCTCTCCTGCTCTGGACAGTTCCTGACATGGACAGAGGTGGCAGCACAGAACACTGTGTCAGACTTGAAAGAATACCCACTTCCTGTAGGACATACAGTAGCTGATAAGTACTGGAAGACTTGAGTTTTTTTACTAGAAGTAATTAAAATTTACAATGATTTGAAAGATTTTTTTTCTGGAGTACCCCTTTAATAAGAATGCCATATAGTGCCATTTAGTGCAATAAAGTACTAAGTAGCAGTGTCAATACATGGTGTGTACCATCACATACATTTAGATCATAGTGGGGCTTGGATTCTGCATTGTCCATTGACCGTGTCAGATGTTATTCCATCAATGGCCCAATCAGAGTAACATCCCGAGCAGTCGTATATACAGAATAATATTCTATATATTAATAACTTTGTATACTTGACTTTAGCATTAACCCACAGGAGTAGAATGACTCCCAACAAACCAGACCAAAGGAACGTCTATGTACATATAGCAATGCAGTATATACTGGCGTATTAGTAGTAAGGACCCCATGCTACTTACTGTGAGCAGCGTCTTGAACTCCTGACTCACTTGGTGAGTGCCACCACTTTATATACCCTGCGACAGCCCCTCATTGGCTACCCAGGAACATGCCAGCTGTACTCATTATATTTGCTTCATTAGCACCAATTGAGTCAATGTCACATGAACGGCCGGTGTACAGTAATAAAGTTAATGTAAATCACCATTCAGTGTTTATGGAGGGGGATTTCTGAATGGAAATAGGTCTCAGAATCATACTGATAAATAGATAATAATTGATGCTTCATTGACCAGATAGAGAGCTGTTTATTATATTAGAGAAAAACGTGGACAGGGCAGGTTTAGCTGGACATTCTATGAAGGAGGGCACGCCGCTGCTTAGTTAATATGCTACATTTGGGCCTTTAAAGGATTTTTTTTCTTTCAAATCAACTAGTATCAGAAAGTTACAGTGATTTTTTTTTTTGTTTTTTTTTAAATATCATTTTTTTATTGTTTTTTGACCAAAAACATTTTACAAATATCTGTCAAAACAGCGGAAAACACTCCCGCCAAGAGATCTATGCAAAGGTTACCACATATATGTAAAGAAAAAACAATGATACAACATAGAAGATAAAACCAAGTAAGTAATAGGAGAAAATCTGCAGTGGGTCTAACGACAAAGTAATATGTAGTTTAGCTATAAGAGATTCTGCAGTTGTACCCAGAAATGTCGTCAGAGGACAAGTGACTAGGCCATGTACCAGATCCGTGCCTCGGGCATTACAGTTCGGGCAAGCCTCAATCCGATCAGGCCTGTCAACGGTTTTAGGCAGGGTAAAGCCATACGTAGCATTATGGATTAACTTAAATTGTGTTTCCCGCCAAGTTTCATTTACAATGGCCTTCCTCACAGAAGCATAGCCATCCAGAATTGGTTTGGTAAGATCTCCCCTGTTGAAATAATGTTCTCATGTCCGATCGGCTCGAGGCTTGCCGTCTCAACGCCCATGCCAAATAAGACAGTGAATGAATAGGAGTTTCTGTTTGAATGACGTCATCAAAAAAGATGACTGGTGTAGTGGTTTGAGATTACGGAGCCTAGATTTTAGAAAGGCCACCACCTGCGAATAAATCAAAAAATGATCTGAGGTTAACCCATATTTTGACAGAGTCTCCTCCAAAGTCAGATATCTGTGTTCCGACTTATGAAGAAGATGTTTGACTTGGGTGATACCCTTATCCTTCCATCTGTGATATAACTTGTTAGTAGATAGCTCTTGTGCCTCAGGATGATGCCATATGGGCATATTCCTACCAATGGCGAATGGCAACCCTGCATCCTTTAAGCTAGACTTCCATGCTATAATTGTGTCCCGTAGAAGGAGGCTCCGTTTGATAGCTGGAGGGATAGCAGGAAATTTTGTGTAAAGGAGCGACTGCAACGGCAGGGGAAGGCAAGGGCACCCTCCAGGCGGATATTGGAGTAAGGGCCACCTCTCCTCATCCAATCCACTCCATGGCGCATTTGACACGCCAAGTTGTAACGTCTAAAGTCTGGGAAATTAAGAACCCCCTGGTCACGGAATAGTTGTAACTTTTTCAATGCAATCCTGGGGCGTCTGCCTCCCCAATGAATTTAATAAAAGCCGAGTTCAGCCGGCGAACATCATCATGTTTGAGTAGGACGGGGATGGTCTGCATTGGATATAATAACCTTGAGAAGGCCATCATTTTCACCAGATGACATCTGGCAAGCAAGGGTAAGGGTAGTTTCGCCCATCTCTCCAAGGATGCTATAATGGACTGGATGAGGGGAGGAAAGTTTAGACCATACAAGGTGCCAGGACTTGACCCCACAATACCCCCAGATATTTCATATTAGTGCGAGTGAGGGATACCGGGACCCCTAACGATTGTTGTGATAGCCGAGAGGAGCTGGCCCGCAACTCCAACAGTGTGCTCTTAGAGACATTGACCCTGAAACCAGATTTGAGTCTGAAATCATGTAGACAATTAAATACGGCCGGTAAATCCCTGCTCGGGTGTTCTAAAAATATAAGAAGATCATCCGCGAATAAGGCAATGCGAACAGGGATGCCCCCAACCGCTATACCCTCTAACACAAGTTAAGTGATTTGTAAATGTATTCTATTTTGTAAATTAATTTTGTGGATTTTGTAAATTAATTCTATTTGTAAATTAATTCTATTCTTTTTACTTCCTGTCACACCAAAGCATAGGAGTTTCTGTCAGGATTTAGTTCTTTAGTTAGGTCTTCTTGTTAGTGTGCATGAGAGACAGTCCACAGACCAGAGTTCCTGCTACAGTAACTAAGCCGGCCTGACTTAAGCCAGGGACTACACCTCTTTCTTGTATGCTAAGACAGCCAGCCAATATGCAGTGCTGAACCCAAGAGGTGGGGTAACCGGACAATAGGGCAACCATTGTCTACGCCGTGGATTTCTTTAGTCAGGACAGACACCCCCTAAGGAAAGGCAACTATATGTAAACATGAGTACGAGAAGTTCGACACCCATTATGGTATGGGCCGACCTAGAGGGGATGGAGCTAGATCTTTAGGCCAGCCTGTTCCAATGGTCGGCAACGGGGCAGGGCCTTTGTGCCGACGACGTCACAGACGGGTGGTGCTCTAGGCAGGGCTAAGTGGCGTTATTAGCATGAAGCCCCGCCCTCTTAGCACAATCTGCAGTTGATAAAATGATAGAAAATAAGGTATGAAAACTGCTAAATTTACCTTTTACACCTGTGTAGAGAAGTCATATTGCAAAAAGAGGGTGACAGTGTCACTTTAAGGCTGTGAATGAGGGGTTAAAACTAACTTGATGCTTATAGATATTTTTCCAGGAGGAAGGACAACACGTCTTCAAGGATCATCCTGATGTTATAACTATTCCAACTATGTATATGACTTCCCCATCTCAGATGATTAAGAAGAATCTGAACAAAGACAAAGCAAAGTCACCCCCATATAAGAGAGTAATAGACTAAAATTTGACTTTTCTTTGTATAAGCCCCTTAAGAGGCAACCTATTTGCTAGAGATGGGCTGTCACTAAAATGATGAAGACCTTGGAACACACACACACACACAGAGCAGATAAAGGTTGTCTGCTTTTGAAAATGGCTTCGAGGGGGGGGGGGCTGTTAAGGACGTCATATTTTGTATATTTAGTGAAGCCATTACAATATGGCACTGACCTTCTAAACATGTAGAAATGTTTACATTTCTTAAGCTTTGAATAAAGGAGATCCACCTTAACCATCAGTGTCAGGGTGTTTAATTCTCAGTGTGCACTGTAAAGCTATGTTTACACTATGTAAGTTCCGCAGAAATTGTTACGCAGTGCGGCAGGCTGAGGAAATCCGAAGTGTTTACTCATAGTATACGCTCCCGCCGGGATCCCTAGTGGCGCCGTGGAAAACTGACATGTCAGTCTTCTGCGGCCACTATTCAGTGAATAGCGGCCGAAGAAAACTCTGTCAGTTTACACAATGGAGCAAGCAGCTCTGGGCGCACGCTCCATTGTGTGCTGTGGAGAGTTCGGATGCGGGCGCACACGGATGCGCCCGCATCAGAACTCAGCGGTGCTAAAGATCATCTTTGATGATCTTTTCTAAAACCGTCCGTTCCGTAATCCGGCTGGGTCACTGAACGCACGGAACGGCAGGTCTCATCTACGTGTGACATACTACGTGTGACCATAGCCTAAATGTTATAACTTGATATTTGGAACAACAGTCAATATGACAGCACTCTTGAGGTTCATCCATAACAGGTGGACATTCTAAAAGGGAATAAATAAGACACTAGGGGCGCCTTAGTAACAGAGTAAATTAATAATAGTAATGTCAGCCAAATCTTTTAAACTTGGTTTGTACCAGTTAGTTTTGTCCTATTCTCTACACATGAAGCCGGGGACTACCAGAGGTAACTCATGATACACATAGGACTGAAAACTACTAGAAAACTGTAAATATATTGTAAATGAGAGCTGCTTATCATTCTGCTTGAACTCTTGACCTCTCCCATTTGAGGGCCAGTACACACGCTGTGTTGCCTGTATTAGATAAGGCTCAGCTTAAGTGGAAGGTTTCCTGTTATTACAATGGTAGCAATTCCTGGCCTGCCTGTTCATTAGAAGTGATAAGAGTTATATAGCTCAGGCCTTAGTGAGTACACACACCCTCCAGCATCAGGGATAATTTACTTAATAGCTTTCATTGTGATTTCAGCAGAAAAACAACAACTTATTAGATAGAACTGAAGGTTTTTTTTAAACCATGAATTATTCACAGTTTATTGTGCAATTGATCAATCCAATAAAGACAATGGGGGAGATTTATCATACATGGTGTAAGTGAAACTGGCTCAGTTGCCCCTAGCAACCAATCAGATTCCATTTTTTATTCCACACAGACTCTTTGGAAAATGAAAGGTGGAATCTGATTGGTTGCTAGGGACAACTGAGCCAGTTTCACTTTACATCATGTATGATAAATCTCCCCCAATGTCTAAACATATGTAGAATGGGAGACGACCTTACAGATGGGTTACAAGTAATTGTGGGGTCCTATAGTAAAACATGGAAAGGGCTTACCTCTCTCAAGATTTTCACTGATTTTTGGATTGTTTTGGGATCTGCATTGCACAGTAATCACGGACCACATGCGACCCTTGAGAAGTGATGCCCCACCTTAGTTTCTGGCTAAAGTGCAGCTGCTATTTCTGCTACACCGACATGTATTATAGAGGATGTACCATCAGGTACATCCTCTTTAACCTGATCCAGGGATAGAACGGCGCCGTCACGTGGAAGCTGGTGGAATTCCCTCCCACTGGGGGCGGGCCCGCCCTCCTCCAGGACACAGCCCCCGCCCTCCTCCAGGACACATTGATAGAACGGCGGCCCGCCCCCAATGGGAGGGAATTCCAGGCCACGGTTCAAAAAACAGACCCGCGGCACCCTCTTCCTCGTGACGGCGCCGTTCTATTCCTGGGTCAGATTATATAGCTTTGTAATTTACTTCAATTTAAAAATCTCAAGTCTTCCAGTACTTATCAGCTGCTGTATTTCCTGCAGGAAGTGGTGTATTCTTTCCAGTCTGACACAGCGCTCTCTGGTGCCACCTCTGTCCATGTCAGAAACTGTCCAGAGCATTAGCAAACCCCTATAGAAAAGCTCTCCTGTTTTCCAGACTACAAAGAATACACCAATTACTGCAGGACACACAGCAGCTGATAAGGACTGGTAGAATGGAGATTTTCCTTTAAAAGAAGTAAGTTAAAAATCTCTGGCACCAGTGGATTTGACAGATTTTTTTTGCTGGAGTATTCCTTAAAGGTGTTTTGGCCACTGCAATTGGGGAAATCCAAAATATAACAAAAGAAAATCTGGAAATGATTTCCTGCTGATTCCTCCCACTCTGTTATAAAACATTTGAATTGTAAAACAAACAAATAAGAATAAGCAATAATAACCTTGAACAAAACAACACCTACGTATACTACTGAGCTTTAAATAATGCAGTGCCCTTCTAGGGGAAGTTACAGAAGGAAAAAAATGGTCAGAGAGAATGTTCCTCCTGTCCTCAGCATATGGTTCTCAGATCACTATGCATTACTGCTACTTTTCTCTATGAAGATTAAAGTGTAACAGTTATTTAAAGGAATACTCCGGCGAAATCTTTTTCTTTCAATCAACTGGTTTTAGAAAGTTATACAGATTTGTCATTTACTTCTATTTAAAATTCTCCAGTCACAGTATGGTGGTATTGGTCAGGTCTGGTATGGCGGTGTTCCAGTCACAGTATGGTGGTATTGGTCAGGTCTGGTATGGCGGTGTTATCCAGTCACAGTATGGCGGTATTGGTCATCTGTATGGTGGTGTTATCCAGTCACAGTATGGTGGTATTGGTCAGGTCTGGTGTAGTGGTGTTATCCAGTAACAGTTTGGTGGTATTGGTCAGGTCTGGTGTAGTGGTTTTATTCAGTCACAGTATGGCGGTATTGGTCAGGTCTGGTGTGGCGGTGTTATCCAGCCACAGTATAGTAGTGTTGGTCAGGTCTGGTATGGGGGTTAACCAGTCACAGTATAGCGGTATTGGTCAGGTTTGGTGTGGTGTGTTATCCAGTCACAATATGGCGCTATTGGTCAGGTCTGGTGTGGCGTTGTTATCCAGTCACAGTATGGTGGTATTGGTCAGGTCTGGTATGGCGGTGTTATCCAGTCACAGTATGGCGGTATTGGTCAGGTCTGGTATGGTGGTGTTATCCAGTCACAGTATGGTGGTATGGTCAGGTCTGGTGTGGTGGTGTTATCCAGTCACAGTGTGGCGGTATTGGTCAGGTCTGGTGTGGCGGTGTTATCCAGTCACAGTATGGTGGTATTTGTCAGGTCTGGTGTGTCGGTGTTATCCAGTCACAGTGTGTGGTATTGGTCAGGTCTGGTGTGGCGGTGTTATCCAGTCACAGTATGGTGGTATTTGTCAGGTCTGGTATGGTGGTGTTATCCAGTCACAGTATGGCGGTATTGGTCAGGTCTGGTGTGGTGGTGTTATCCAGTCACAGTATGGTGGTATTGGTCAGGTCTGGTGTGGCGGTGTTATCCAGTCACAGTATGGTGGTATTGGTCAGGTCTGGTGTGTCTGTGTTATGCAGTATTTATTTGGCTGTTTGCATATCTTTCATGTATTGGATTGAGTGTCAGCACACATCCATGGCCTTGTACACATGCAGTGCGCAGGGGAAGACCAGGAGCATGGAAAGGTAAAGTATTAACTGTTTGGGCAAGGGCTGGACAGTCATCGCTAACGATGTTCTTGCAGCCCTTGCTAAACGACTATTGGGCCGTGTTATATTGATCGGGCCTTCATCGGCCCGTCTAATAGGACCCATAGGGCTACATTCAACTTCTTCAGCCACACACACATGCAAATGCAACATGCTTGGGTTCAGATGTAACCAGGCGTCATCGAGGTTCGCTCTTTTCTACTCACAACTCTAACAACTCTTAAACACCTGAGATGTCCACTAGGGCACTGAATTATCCATAGGAATGTATTAAGAAATGTAGTAATTTATGGTAAGTGGCGAGCCCCTTTAATATCACCATCAAGCCAGAACACCAGAGGACATTCGGCCTGTGCAGTTATTTATAGGGGTACTCCGGTAAAAAAAATTTTTTTATATCAACTGTTGTCAGAAAATTACAGAGATTTGTAAATTACTTCCATTTAAAACTCTCAAGCTTTTCCAATAATTATCAGCTGCTGTATGTCCTGCAGAAAGGGGTATATTCTTTCAAGTCTGACAGTGTTCTCTGCTGCCACCTCTGTCCATGTCAGGAACTGTCAGAGCAGGAAAGGTTTTCTATGGGGATTTGCTGCTGCTCTGG
Source organism: Dendropsophus ebraccatus (assembly GCF_027789765.1). NCBI lineage: Eukaryota > Metazoa > Chordata > Amphibia > Anura > Hylidae > Dendropsophus > Dendropsophus ebraccatus. Next base: position 27,248 of record NW_027208888.1, read on the forward strand.
TTCCTGACATGGACAGAGGTGGCAGCAGAGAACACTGTGTCAGACTGGAAATTACACCACTTCCTACAGGACATACAGCAGCTGATAAGTACTGGAAGACTGTGGATTTTTAAATAGAAGTAAATTACAAATCTATATAACTTTCTAATACCAGTTGATTGAAAAGAAAATTGCTGGAATACCACTTTAAGGCTATGTTCACACTACGTAAGTTTCCGGACGTAGCGCGTTCCGTGAATAAGTGGCCGGAGATTTACGTAGTTTGCGTACAATGGAAAGTATACGCTATATGGCTGCACAAAGACCGCTGTCAGATCGCTACGTAGGGCGCTCGGGAAGCGTAAGTAGATTACGGGCGTAAGTTCGCGGACCATATGTAGCCGGCCTCAACTTACGTAAATCCCGGCCGAGTTTAACACGTATATGTCCGGCCACGAAAATATGCGGCGGACATATACGTAGTGTGAACATAGCCTTAGAGTGAACTTCTAAGCCAGTGCACCGCATATTCTAGGTAAGAGGCCAGTCCTTATACATATACAATATTACTGATAATTTTTTTTAATTTACAAATCTATATAACTTTAATGCACCAGTTTTTTTTGAAACAATTTCTTTTTCTTTTTTTTTACTAATTTGCAACATTGAATCAGAAATAACCTGACACGAGTCACAGAGAGAGAGAAAAAAAAGATTATTTTTAAAGGTATTTAAATTCGGGTCTTTATACTGCATATGCTCAAAGCATAATTCAAGAATCTGTTGTGGCGTAAACATTTACAATATATAATTGCCTGCGCTAATTGTAATTACTTAGCCCGTATTTTATGAATTGATATTGAAGAAAAATTAGATACTTTTTCCGTGAAGCTTTCACGGTGGATGAAGATATGAGCTGAGATCGACTATAAATCGATGTTTTATTGTCCTCGATTTACTGCAGTTTGTCTTTTGCAACATTATTTTAGGGCTTCCTTGATTGTGTTTTTATGGGTGGTTGTTTAAGTGATTGATGGTGAATTTGTGGTTGTTATCGAGACAGAAACTATAGAGTAAAACATCGGTGGACTGAAAAGCACAAGGTCTGTAAGTGTCAGGGTATTTATACAGGACCATTAGTAGCATTTAACATATACATAACCTGCAGCGCCCGAGATAAGTCCATGGAGGAAACCCTCTGTGATAGGTATTTCCTTTTAAGATTCATGCATGGCTCTATGACAGGGATGGGGAACCTTCTGCCCTCCAGTTGTTGCGAAACTACAATTCCCATCATGCCTGGACAGCCAAAGCTTTAGCTTTGGCTGTCCAGGCATGATGGGAATTGTAGTTTTGCAACAGTTGGAGGGCGGAAGGTTCCCATCCCTGGTGTATTATAACATAAGATGGACTGAGATGGTCAGTAATACTACAACAAAGTAGTTTAAAGGGGAACTCCACATAAGAAAAACTGTTTTTCTATTAAAAGTACATTAAAAGTTATATAAATGTGTCTATACAATGTATTACTATATCCGTGGGGTTCTGCCCACTGGTAGCTGTTTGAAATCCAGGAAGTGAAGAAAACTGTCCTCTGTGTCAATTCACATTGTCTCCTGCTCCCACTGCTCTCCCACCTTAGGAGATGAAGATTCCATGTGTGGTGTACTCCCGGTGATGTTGTGTCGGAGGATTGGCCGGTCAGTTGCTAGATGGTGAGGTGTGAATCCACTCCGGTAGTGGATGGCTGAGATACAGCCGGACCTTGAGGTGTTATATTGTGATGCCAGTGCCGGTTGGGCACACAGGTGTGAGGGCACGCATGCTTTTATTTTACTAGGCCGATTGTACCTTTTTTCTACTGTGGTCAGTGTCCTGCCGGGTTGCTACGGGGTCCCTTGGGGTAGTGTAATCATGGATGGCCAGAGCGGTGTAGTGACCCTCCGGACTATCGGATCTGCCACCCACAGAAAGGGGAAGTGTCCCAAGGTTGCAGTGTGTACTGTGTCGGTGTGAGGTGAAAAATCACAGAGTCTCTTTACCGCAAATAAGCTTGTTTTACTAGAAAAGTACTTGCTTGGAGCAGGATACACAATTATGGTGTTTCTCTTGATAAAGCACTGAATAATACACTTCCTGTCTGTGACAGGAATGCAGTGGAGAGTATAGTCGTGCTGACTGAGTAGTGTGTTGAGTGAAATAGAGAAGCAGAGTAGCAGAGAAGAGATGTCTTGAGAGTGTCAACCCAAGTAGTACTGTGCTCTGCCGGGATGTTGGAGGATAAGGTAGAAGAAGACTTAGAAGAAGAAGAACACTTGTGCCCATGTATTGGCCTTTTGTTAGTCTTCACACCACCTTATGCCCACTAGAGTTGGCTGAACCGTCCTAGGGGGTGACATAAGCCCCAGACCTTGTTACCTGGGATGAGCGGAATGCTGAGGGTTCCCTGCTGACAACCACGCTGTGAGATAGAGTTCCTAGGCTTTGCGCAACTTTGCTCTATCTGGATCAGTTACTAGCTTACTGCTGTCTTTGGATACTGTCCTGCTCTGTGACTCTCCTAGTCCATGGCATGGGCTGAGGTTGTCTCTGACTTCCTCTCTTGAAAGGGGTTTAACACTGCATAGTGTTGTGTAGCGTTACGGAGAAGAAAACTGTGTTGTGGATCTATGTACTAGTAGCAGTGGTGCCGGAGACGGGTCAAGCCCAGACAAGCATGGAAATGGAAAAGCATGTACTCCGCACTGAGTTGCAATTAAAGTAATTTTTATTTGCATAGTTGGCAAAGCAGATAAAATGACGTTTTGGTCTATACGACCTTCATCAGACTCATGAATTGGATATAAACGGTGGGGAGTCCTGGTAGAACAGTTTGTGAAACAGCTTCAGTGCTGGGAGGGGAGGTCTTGGTATAGGCACAGACTGATAAGTCCTGGTATCAGTAGGAGAGCTGTGCTAGCTGTCAGCGTGATTGCGGCAGGAGCTTTGCCTGGACTAGGAGACGCTGTCTCCCAGCGTCTCCCAGTCCAGGAAAGGGGCTATGTGGTGTATGTTTTAATTTCACACTATTTGCACTAGAACGATAGAAAATATAACATTAGTAGTCTGCTGCTACTAATAGACTGGTTCATCATGCCAATACTGTATGGCGTTGTTTTGATTGATGGGTTTTCCTATTAGCTACTAAGTTCATTGAGGTGTACATTTTATTATTAAAAGTAATGTAATTTTAGGAGAGCCACTGAGGGTATGATTTTTGGGCCATTGACCCTTAAAGGGGAACTCCACATAAGGAAAATTAGTTTTCTATTAAAAGTAGAATAAAAGTTATAAAGATGTGTCTATACAATGTATTACCGTATCTGTCCGGTTCTGCCACACTGGTAGCTGATAGAAATCCAGGAAGTGAAGAAAACTAGTCGCTGTGCCAATTCACATTGTCTCTTGTTCCCACTGCTCACCCACCTTAGGAGACAAATATTCCATGCTTCTGTCTCACATTGTGTGTGTTTGCTGAGCACAGGCTGATGATGCAGACAGGGGGCAGGGTGTGATGTCACTGGAGGCTTGGCTGGATCCCCCAATCCCCTGAGTGATTCACCATCTCTGACCAGCCAGAAGCAGCTGCTGCAATTTCGCTGATTGTGCAGAAGTGTGCAGTGAAATTAGGGCTGTGTTCACACATGTTGGAGTTTCATTGCAGTACTGCAGTATATTCACAAAAATGATGCAGTAACAGAAGTAAATTATGCTAAACAGCAGAGAGGATCAGAGTCGGCACTGACAATGCCACCTGGACAAAAAACATGGCATAAACAGTATATCCAATGTAAGATAATATGGGATAAGGTTCTTATTGTGCGGCTCAACTTCATAGATAAAAGATGCTTGATCATAATATCTGTGTGGAAATGAAAAGAAAAAAAATTTAATTTAAAAAGTTCTTTACTTTATTCAATATCAGCATTACAGGTAGAGAATACAGTGTGCTGTGTGGTGTTACAGGTAGAGAATACAGTGCTGTGTGGTGTTACAGGTAGAGAATACAGCGTGCTGTGTGGTGTTACAGGTAGAGAATACAGCGTGCTGTGTGTGTTACAGGTAGAGAATACAGCGTACTGTGTGGTGTTACAGGTAGAGAACACAGTGCTGTGTGGTGTTACAGGTAGAGAATACAGTGTGCTGTGTGGTGTTACGGTAGAGAATGCAGCGTGCTGTGTGGTGTTACAGGTAGAGAATACAGCGGGCTGTGTGGTGTTACAGGTAGAGAATACAGTGTGTGTGTTACAGGTAGAAATTACAGCGTGCTGTGTGGTGTTATAGGCAAAAGAAAACAGTGTGCTGTGTGGTGTTACAGGTAGAGAATACAGCGTGCTGTGTGGTGTTACAGGTAGTAACTGTGTGGCTGTGTGGTGTTACAGGTAGAGAATACAGTGCTCTGGTGGTTACAGTAGAGAATACAGCGTGCTGTGTGGTGTTACAGGTAGAGAATACAGCGTGCTGTTTGGTGTTATAGGTAGAGAATACAGCGTGCTGTGTGGTGTTACAGGTAGAGAATACAGCGTGCTGTTGTGGTGTTTACAGGTAGTAACTGTGCTGTGTGGTGTTACAGGTAGAGAATACAGTGCTGTGTGGTGTTACAGGTAAGAATACAGCGTGCTGTGTGGTGTTACAGGTAGAGAATACAGCGTGCTGTTACAGGTAGAGAATACAGCGTGCTGTGTGGTGTTACAGGTAGAGAATACAGTGTGCTGTGTGGTGTTACAGGTAGAGAATACAGTGTGCTGTGTGGTGTTACAGGTAGAGAATACAGTGTGCTGTGTGGTGTTACAGGTAGAGAATACAGCGTGCTGTGTGGTGTTACAGGCAGAAAATACAGTGTGCTGTGTGGTGTTACAGGTAGAGAATACAGTGCTCTGTGTGGTGTTACAGGTAGAGAATAGAGCGTGCTGTTACAGGTAAAGAATACAGTGTGCTGTGTGGTGTTACAGGTAGTAACTGTGTGCTGTGTGGTGTTACAGGTAGAGAATACAGCGTGCTGTGTGGTGTTACAGGTAGAGAATACTGTGTGCTGTGTGGTGTTACAGGTAGAGAATACAGTGTGCTGTGTGGTGTTACAGGTAGAGAATACAGCATGCTGTGTGGTGTTACAGGTAGAGAATACAGCGTCTGTGTGGTGTTACAGCAGAGAATACAGTGCTCTGTGTGGTGTTACAGGTAGAGAATAGAGCGTGCTGTTACAGGTAGAGAATACAGTGTGCTGTGTGGTGTTACAGGTAGTAACTGTGTGCTGTGTGGTGTTACAGGTAGAGAATACAGTGTGCTGTGTGGTGTTACAGGTAGAGAATACAGCATGCTGTGTGGTGTTACAGGTAGAGAATACAGCGTGCTGTGTGGTGTTACAGCAGAAAATACAGTGTGCTGTGTGGTGTTACAGGTAGAGAATACAGTGCTCTGTGTGGTGTTACAGGTAGAGAATACAGTGTGCTGTGTGGTGTTACAGGTAGAGAATACAGCGTGCTGTGTGGTGTTACAGGTAGAGAATACAGCGCTGTGTGGTGTTACAGGTAGAGAATACAGCGTGCTGTTACAGGTAAAGAATACTGTGTGCTGTGTGGTGTTACAGGTAGAGAATACAGTGTTCTGTGTGGTGTTACAGGTAGAGAATACAGTGTGCTGTGTGGTGTTACAGGTAGAGAATATAGCGTGCTGTGTGGTGTTACAGGTAAGAGAATACAGCGTGCTGTGTGGTGTTACAGGTAGTAACTGTGTGCTGTGTGGTGTTACAGGTAGAGAATACAGCATGCTGTGTGGTGTTACAGGTAGAGAATACAGCGTGCTGTGTGGTGTTACAGGTAGAGAATACAGCGTGCTGTTACAGGTAGAGAATACAGTGTGCTGTGTGGTGTTACAGGTAGAGAATACAGTGTGCTGTGTGGTGTTACAGGTAATACTGTGTGCTGTGTGGTGTTACAGGTAGATACAGTGTGCTGTGTGGTGTTACAGGTAGAGAATACAGTGTGCTGTGTGGTGTTACAGGTAGAGAATACAGCGTGCTGTGTGGTGTTACAGGCAGAAAATACAGTGTGCTGTGTGGTGTTACAGGTAGAGAATACAGTGCTCTGTGTGGTGTTACAGGTAGAGAATAGAGCGTGCTGTTACAGGTAGAGAATACAGTGTGCTGTGTGGTGTTACAGGTAGTAACTGTGTGCTGTGTGGTGTTACAGGTAGAAATACAGTGTGCTGTGTGGTGTTACAGGTAGAGAATACAGTGTGCTGTGTGGTGTTACAGGTAGAGAATACAGTGTTCTGTGTGGTGTTACAGGTAGAGAATACAGTGTGCTGTGTGGTGTTACAGGTAGAGAATATAGCGTGCTGTGTGGTGTTACAGGTAGAGAATACAGCGTGCTGTTACAGGTAGAGAATACAGTGTGCTGTGTGGTGTTACAGGTAGAGAATACAGTGTGCTGTGTGGTGTTACAGGTAGAGAATACAGCATGCTGTGTGGTGTTACAGGTAGAGAATACAGTGTGCTGTGTGGTGTTACAGGTAGAGAATACAGTGTGCTGTGTGGTGTTACAGGTAAAGAATACAGTGTGCTGTGTGGTGTTACAGGTAAAGAATACAGTGTGCTGTGTGGTGTTACAGGTAGAGAATACATTGTGCTGTGTGGTGTTACGGCTACAGAATACAGTGTGCTGTGTGGTGTTACAGGTAGAGAATATAGCGTGCTGTGTGGTGTTACAGGTAGAGAATACAGCTGTGCTGTGTGGTGTTACAGGTAGAGAATACAGTGTGCTGTGTGGTGTTACAGGTAGAAAATACAGCGTGCTGTGTGGTGTTACAGGTAGAGAATACAGCTCTGTGTGGGGATACAGGTAGAAATACAGCGTGCTGTGTGGTGTTACAGGTAGAGAATACAGTGTGCTATGTGGTGTTACAGGTAGAGAATACAGCGTGCTGTGTGGTGTTACAGGTAGAGAATACAGCGTGCTGTGAGCTGTGTGATGTTACATTTGAGAATACAGCCTGTGTGGTGTTACAGGTAGAGAATACAGTGTGTGCTGTGTGGTGTTACAGGTAGAGAATACAGTGCGCTGTGTGGTGTTACAGGTAGAGAATACAGCGTGCTGTGTGGTGTTACAGGTAGAGAATACAGTGTGCTTGTGGTGGGTTACAGGTAGAGAATACAGCGTGCTGTGTGGTGTTACAGGTAGAGAATACAGTGTGCTGTGTGGTGTTACAGGTAGAGAATACAGTGTGCTGTGTGGTGTTACAGGTAGAGAATACAGTGTGCTGTGTGTGTTACAGGTAGAGAATACAGCGTGCTGTGTGGTGTTACAGGTAGAGAATACAGCGTGCTGTGTGTGTCACAGGTAGGAATACAGCGTGCTGGGTGGTGTTACAGGTAGAGAATACAGCGTGCTGTGTGGTGTTACAGGTAGAGAATACAGCGTGCTGTGTGGTGTTACAGGTAGAGAATACAGCGTGCTGTGTGGTGTTACAGGTAGAGAGTACAGTGTGCTGTGTGGTGTTACAGGTAGAGAATACAGCGTGCTGTGCGGTTTTACAGGTAGAGAATACAGTGTGCTGTGTGGGTGGGACCATAATGAAATTATAAAGTACTGCAATAATTCAGTAACCAAATGAAACTGCAATGAGTGAACACCGCCTAGATGTTCTGCAACAGATTTGGGTGGGGAATGGGCAGGGTGGAGGACTGTGATAAACAGCTGAGGGAAGGCATTGCACTCAGTACTGCATTCTGGGAACTGCTCAACCAGAAGTACAAAGTTTTAAAACTGGGATAGATAGGTAAGTAATGCTTCATGCTTCTGTAGAAGTTTTTTTTTTTACCTCTACCTGGAGTTCCCCTTTAAGGGGTGTATTTTTTATCCACTTAAAGAAGCATTCAACATGTTTTTTTTTATTCCTCCCCCCTGCTGCACACTGGTGCATATACTTACTATTGATGATGGGTGTCTTGCTTGCACTGCATCGCGTCTTCTCCCAGCTCTACGCCGATCGGTACCGCTCAAAACTTTTGACATGCCTCTATGACGTGTTAAAAGTTTTCTGAAGTGACAGTGGCGCTTTAAATTTCCCTGTACTGAGAAATCACTGTGTTTAAATCAATGTTATATTAGAGTAATTCTATGAGAAGAAAAAAACAGAGATGGCCGCACATCCATGAACTTATCAGTCAATACTAACATCAGGAGTTATTTACAATTTGATCAAAGTGTATAAGCCCACACAGTTCCTGATTCGTGTGGGTCTCTAACCTCAATGGCGCAGCGCCACACGGCAACCAACTATCACCACAACAACGAGAAGGGAGCGGCCCAATTGTCTTGCAAACCCACTGCTGCCAGATATAGCCCCTCTGGGCTTTGGGCCATACCACTCCACAGACACCCCACAGCCAGAGCAATGATGGCCGCCACATGGCACCGCACAACACAGAAGAGAAGCAGATGGAAAACTGACATCACTGTGTGTACTATTCCTGTGTTGTGAAGTTCTCATGGATTCATATGGTGAACACTCAGTGTGCTGCTTTATAAGACTAGGATTACAGTGTTTATTGTTTTCTCTGCACTATGGGAAAATATGAATGCTCGGAGTGCCCCTTTAATATACACAAGTCATTCTTGTTCCCATTTAATAACTACCAATACATTCTTCCTTTAAACTCAAGAAATGTGAGCAGAAAAAGTTAGATATAACAGAAAGAGACACATACGGCATAATAAATATTCTGGCACCTTATTAGCCCAGTGGATGAAGCTCAGTTTTACTGCAAATAGGAAGTTTTACAAAGGGGGATTTCAATTACTCTGGAGCTGATTAGCTTAACGGGTCAACGGATACAATTCATTTAATTTGTGTTTGGTTACATGGTTACTCCATGTACTGACTCCTCCAACATCTCAAGATTCAGTAATATGTGTAAGACTCAATGTGAAGCTCTTCCTCACAGTTCTGTAGAGGGCGACCATTAATGTATTTCTTAAAGGGGTATTCCCTTTTTATAGCGTATCAACAGGGTAGGCCTTAAATATTAAACATTATGGGTCCCATTTTTAGAACCTTTATCTATTTGGAAAAAAAGAGGGTCACAAGATTCAAGCCAGCGGCATGACTGAGGTCTATGGGAGTTACAAAGTAAGTGCTGCACATTCTCTATTGACGTCAATGGCGAGAATACACCCAGAACAATATCCTTCTATTCAGTGTCATTGTTGTTAAATGGAGGCTTAGGAGTGAAAATTCCTTATACTTTATGTACATGGCTATATCGTGGAACAACAAACATTACATTGAGGCGTTTCCTATAAACTTTTGGTGGACTTTTTGGTGATTATGGAAGTCTCGAGTGGGGAAACTAATGGAGAAGTGGTCTTAAACATATATTTTTTTATATTTCTTTAATTACATTGTATAACCTTGTAATATAACTTTTATATTTTTTTACAATTAGTAGCAGCTGCAGCAAGAGGTGACACAGAGCTGCCACCAATGGCTGTGTTGGGAACTGCAGGGCTGCTCAAGCTCTGATCTTGACACAGTTACATATCACTAGCACAGTTGCATGCAGCATTAGTGATATTGAACCTCCCCTGATGTCTGGTCTGATGTATGTTAGCAATAGAATAGACGATGCACTTGGAAAGCAGTCCGTGCACTAGCATAGCAGGCAGGCATGGCGGCCTGTAGCAAAGTGAGAGTGGTGATTGACAGTTATTGCCATTTGCTTTGCTACAGGCTGCTGCTACCTGCATGTCTACTGACACAGACAGCTTCCAAAGTGTACTGTATATTCTAATATGCAACTCCTACAAACTTTAGTAGTGAAAACCATGAACTTTTCCAATCCCATAGTTGAGACACCCATAGCTGTTGTATTTAGGCAAAAAGCCACCTAGTTTATGTAAAAGGTGACTTTTTGCTGACGTACACCCTGCTCCCTTGATGGGCAGGTATCAATCAGAGCAAGAATCCACACCAGCTCCAAAACTAACTTATAGAGGATGTACCATCAGTACATCCTCTTTAATATTACCCAGAGATAGAACGGCGCCGTCACAGGGAAGCTGGGGCTGCGGTCCATTTTTTGAACTGCGGCCAAGTTCCCGTGTACGGCGCCGTTCTATCCACGGGTACTGGGCCAGGGCTGAAGGACAGGAGACGGGCCGGGCCGCCCCCAGTGGGAGGGAATTCCCTCCCCTCTAAGATGCAGCTCCATTGATTCTAAAGAAGCCGCTTCATAGAGGGGAGGGAATCCCTCCCAGTGGGGGCGGCCCGGCCCACCTCCTGTGCTTCAGCCCTGGCCTGGTACCCGTGGATAGAACGGCGCCATACCACGGAAACCGGGCCGCGGTTCAAAAAATGGATTGCGGCACCGGCTTCCCCGTGATGGCACCGATCTATCCGTGGGTCATATAAAGATGATGTACCTGATGTACATCCTCTTTAAAGTTATATAACTGTAATACTAGTGAATATATATTAATACAAAAATAATTCCAATTTGCAGAATACTAATAAGTCGCATGTGCAAAACAATTATTCTGTCTTGCTTTCAATCAGTACAATATTACAAGGAAACTAATAAACTGCCAAAATATACCAAAAAACATTGAAATGACATGACTTCCTTATTCAAAAATATTCCTTATAGTGAAACTATAAAGTAACAAATGTCATCATAAAAAATGAGGGAAAAGGTGTGACAGTACAAAAAACCAGGGTATACAAAACAATTATGGTGTCACAAGAACTATTTGTGGAGGATGTATTACATATACAAAGGGCGCAATAATTTAATATACAAATACAAAATCCAATAGGTCTATCATTCAAGTGCTCAGTGCACATTATGACTCATTCTCTAGACAAACGAATGGGATCTGTAAACTAACACACTCATTTGCCACGTCCGAAAGAAATGACTGTAAGATGTATTATAATGCAAATTTAACCAGTCTTTACCATATTTGCTGTTCCCCGTGGCACACCGCGACGCGCGTTCGCAGATGACCAGCTTTATCAAGGGCATCTTGATAAAGTCTATTGAATTGCACCTTGTTCACATTTAGGTTCTAACAATTTATAACTGTATAACAGAGGTTACATTTTAAGCCACTGGGGAAATTGGGGTATATGAGCCAGTTCTCTAGAAATTGATCTCACCAGCCAGACACCGCCACACATGTATACAGACACCGCCAGCACATGTTAAACAGACTAGACACCAGCTAACATGTTATAGACATACGGACACCAGCACACCAGGGGCCGATGAGTTTGAACTTCTGCAACCTGGAGAAATTACCTGATATCACCTGCAGTTCCTGATGTAACACCACATAACACAGTGGTATCTCTGAGTACAGATAATGTAGTAGATGTCACTGCAGTCCTATGTAACAAGTCACAGATAACACAGTGATATCCCTCTTGAGTACGATAATGGTAGATGTCACCTGCAGGATGAATGATAACACCACATATAACACGGTGATATCTCCGAGCAGGCCGCTTGCCATGAGGCGAAATGAGTATTCCGCCCTCAGGCGGCAGATTCTGCATCCTCAGGGGGGCGCAAGATCACTCACCGCTGTCTTTTAGTTAAGTTTAACTTAGCTAAAATGACAGCAGCAGTCCAGCCTCACCTCATATCATGCCGGCCACGTTCCCCGGCGTCCCATGTACTGCTGGGCTCTCTGTCCTACGTCGCCCAACATAGTCGCAGTGCGTGCCGCTTGCAGCCGTCACCGCGGCGTTATGCAGCCGCGGTCACCAGGTGCCAGGATGTTTGCCCTGCGCTCCGGTAGGTTCCGGGGGGGCAGTATGTAGCGAAGGGGGGTGGGGGAGTAGATTCGTCCAGGGTGTGGAGCCGCGCGCTGGGGGGGAATGTGTTTGCAATTAACGCGTGGTGGCTGGGGACGGCGGCAGCCTAGGTTTTGCTCAGGCTCAGAAGCTGGGACGCCCTGTCTCTGAGTACATAATGTAGTAGCTGTCCCTCAGTCCCTATGTAAAACACCCATATAACGACAGCGATATCTCTGGAGTACAGATAATGTATAGTCCACCATGCAGTCCTATGTAACACAACAGATAACCAACAGTGATATCTCATAGTAAGATAATTGTAGAGTAGCTGTCACTCTCGGGGCCCCTACTAACGATGTTCTACAAAATAAGAAAAGTGTCATACAGGGACTCACAGGTGACTCTTCTTTGATCTAGCGTCACTTTCCCTTTTCCTCTCCATCCTGCCCAGTCCTCCATGATGATTTCCTTCCAGATACGTTTTCATCCCTTAAACCTGCGAGACAAAACAATTTAGGCTCCAGCACATTTCTAGCAACTTTCTTTCCTTCTACCCCCTGTAGGGCTCCATATAACTGCGCTGTGTGGGATGCCCCCTGTATGTAGGTCCCCTGCTGGACCCCCTGTATGTAGGATTCCCAGCTGTGCCCTCCATGACTAATAATGCCCCCAGAGGTAACCCATGCACTAAATGCACCCAGAGATGCCCCATGAGTTAATAATGCCCCCAAGAGGTGCCCCATGAAACTATAATGCCCCAGAGGTACCTGCCCATGAACTATAATCCCCCCGAGGTGCCCCCATACACTATAATGCCCCCAGAGTGCCCCATACATAATAACGCCCCAGAGGGTGGCCCCCATCACTAATAACGCCCCCAAGGAGGTGCCCCTAAAAAAAAACAAACATCCTACTCACCTAATCCGCTGCTGGTGCAGGTAGCAGCTCTTCCTCCTCCTCTTCGGCTCCATCGTTGCGATCCGCAGGAACGGGACTTCCGCCGCCGCCCCCCGCCCTCCCTTGTCTCTTAGGGTCCGGGCCCCATAACGGCAGTACCACTTGTACTGTCCCTATCGGCGGCTCTGGTGAGGAGCGAGGAGCCTTAATATGTTTCTCTGGCAGATTATGTGGATTCATGGTTCGAGAAGTTCTCATAATGCCCAGGGGCAGATGGAGAAGATGAAAAGTGAAGAAACTCCGATCAGAGAAGATGTCCCCTGTGAGTCACCTGATATACTGCACTGTAATGTATATGTGTAAGCACCTGTGTAGAGCTAGCCTCTATATACTGTATGAAGTGATATTAGTCTATGTACAGAGGATTATATTCGTAGCAGTGGTGGTGTTAGTCAGTATGTGTAGTGTTATCAGTAGCAGCAGTGGTGTTAGTTAGTATGTGGTGTTTATTAGTCAGTATGTGGTGTGTTATTAGTCAGTATGTGTGTGTATTAGTCGACTAGTGGTAAGTGTAAGTGGGGGGCCCAAGTTGACCTCTTGCACCAGGGCCCAAGAGACTTAGCCAGCCCCTGCCCTTCACCATGTAATTTGCAGATATCGAGTGGGCACCTGTTATTTTGTAGCTCACAATGGGGAAACTGTTTGCAAGATTTTCCCTGAAGTGCTTTAATCTGTCCAGCAGGTGGCACTGTCTGTCAATGTACAAACTGCCTGTATACAATTACAACTAACTAGAGGAGTCATATTGTTTGGATGAAATGATTTGGTCTTTCGTCTAGTAAAGTGGTCACATTGTGGAACCAATGGCTTTATTCTTGTATCGATCCCTATGTCCCCTGGGCACGCCTGCAAAAACATCACAGACTTTGGGCAAACTGCCCGGTTGGCACAAAAATCTGCACCCTTTCTTGCGGGCATGCATCGGTTCACCTGATGGCGAGGCAAGCATAGTTCTTATTGAAGAAACTTCTGTGACTGTCCAATCTATCTGCATGGGGATTGCAAAAACACATGTACTGTACATGATGCAAAAAAGGCTAGTTAGAAGTACTGAATGGATTCTTCTTCCTCTTCCAGTTAAAGTGGATAATCCCGAGTGGGGATGGAAAGTGGCGCTGTAGCCATGCTGGGTGAAAGAGAGATCTCCCTCTCCACCAGACAAGACCCGGCAGCTGGAGCTAACAAGCAGGACTAATGCTTGGTGGTGTGCAGGGCCCATGTGGGTTGACAGTACTGCCAACTGATGCTGAGCAATGGCATCAGGATGAGCAAATGCAAGGCATGAGTATGGGGGAAAGACCAAAGCATTGTCCCTATAGCAAGGAGATCCCCTATTGGGATTGTAAATTGTTACAAAAGGCCATCGTTTCTGGTAGACTGTCCTGAGTTGCCCATGTGGCTGTGGACTGTACCATGTAAGTAGTTTACATATGCAAACATGTATTCAGACAGAATATTTTTTGTATGTACAGTAGGCATTTTGGATTGCTACATTAAAGGGGTTATCCAGTGCTACAAAAAAACATGGCCACTTTTCCCCCTCTCTTGTCTCCAGATGGGGGGGTTTAAACTCAGTTCCATTGAAGTAAATGGATCTTAACTGCAAACTACACCTGAACTGGAGACGAGAGGGGGAAAAGTGGCCATGTTTTTGTAGTACTGGAAAACACCTTTAAGGGAACCATCAGCAGGTTAAACAAATCTAACCTGCTCATAGCCCCCTAATGCACACAGGGACACTGAGGAGGAAGCTATGTCTCTTACCTTCCTCCTCAGCGAACGTTCCCGGTGCAGTTAGTAGTTGAATCCACGGCACTGGAGCACTGTTAGGTTAATCACTGCCCCACCCTCATTGTGCCGAATTGGGCCTGCTCACTCCATTGATTATCATTAGAAGGAGTGAGCTGGCTCAGTGCGATGGGGGAGGGGCAGTGTCAACTACTAACTGCCCAGGAGTGCGCAGAGGAGAGGAGGAGTACATACCTCCCTCTTCGGCATCCCGTGATGCATTAGGGAGCTATCAGCGGTGGAGTCATCTAACTGCTTATAGTTCCCCTT
>NW_027208889.1:0-42040 GCF_027789765.1 Dendropsophus ebraccatus
TGTATACCAGATTCTGTGCACCAGTAGGATCTCTACTTTGTTCTATCCTATCACCCTTCTCTTTCTGCTCTTCTATGCACTCTTTCCACCAACCACAGCGTGTCTCACACGCTGGTTAGTAAGTTAGTCCCTTGGGTGAGGGAGGAGTCTTAGTTGAGATTCTGTGGAGAAAGGATGCAGCTCAGATAGCTCTCCACAGTGGTTTTGCCCGGGCCCTGGCCCTATGCCAGGTCTCCCTAACAAGTCTTAGTCTTAGTCAGAACCCACCATGGGTAGGACACAGGACAGTCACCTCTTACAAACATACAAACTTCTCGAAGCACCACACCTGCACTATGCAGTGCTAAAATCTTCAGGGGAGGACTAGCCAACAGATCATCTCACCCCACGCCGTGGACAAGGAGTTCTACAGTGCAGGACAATATCCGCAAAAGAGCCAAAGACTAGGAACTGATCCGTGTGGAGCAAAGTAACGTAAAGTCTATGAACTCCATCTTGCAGCGCTGGTGTAACCAGATAATTCTGACCATTCCGCTCATCCAAGGTAACAAGGTCTTTGCCTGTGTCCCCCATTAGTACAGTTCGGCCAAGCTAGTGGGCATAAGGTGGTTTGAAGAATCTAGAAAGGTCAATACATGGGCACAGGTTGTTTCTTCTTCTTCTACAAGTATCTTTCTACACACTCAACATCCGGCAGAGCACATTACTACTTGGGTTGAACTCTCACTGCACTCTCCTCTCTACTACGCAACCTTAGTACAACCTTATCAACTCCACTACATCCTACTCAGCACTTATCACACAGATCTGGTGGTTTATGTTCGTGTATTTATTGGAACTATATCAAGTGTTTATCAAGATTCGTTGTATTCCCTGCTGCATATTAACAAGTAGTAAACCAAGTCAATGTTATCAACTGAGTCTGTGATCATTCATCACCACCTGCACAGCATATACACCGCAACCTTGGGACATCTCCCCTTTCTGTGGGTGGCGGGTCCTACTACTATTCGGGAGGGTTTCTACATTGCTCTGACCACCTGTGACTAAACTATCCCAAGGACCCTGCAGCAACCCGACAGGACATCGATCACAGGGGAAAAGGGTACAACCGACCTTACACTCTTGAAGCAGGCGTGCCAGCACACCTGTGTGCCCACCAGGCACTGGCATCACGTGACAAAACCCTAAGGTCCAGCTGTATCTCGACCATCCACCACCGTAGTGGCGTCACATTTCCATCGAGCAAGTGACGGCCCGTCCCACCGCTACAACATCATTCGGGGGCTCACCACATATATATATATACAGAAGTGAGCTTTGCCATCATGTATATATGTATACAGGGAGGTGAGCTTTTCTCTGACAGCTAGCTTTCCCTTCAGTGGGGCCTGGATAGTGTCACTCAGTGCCCTCAACCCACAAAAGGCGAAACGTCATGGGATGCAGGGAGTTCTTCTCTCAAGTATATCACCACGAAACCAAAGCTGAGTACAATACCCTTACAGCTAAGTACAATACTGTTTTGGATAGGTTCCCACTGAGAAGCAAATTACAATTTGCTTAGAAAATTTTTTCTTACATTACCTAGACAGCGCCGACACTGGGATCGCAGTGGAGCTGTTTTTTTTTCAAAATCCCACTTAATTCTTGTGATCGTCTTCGATTTCTTCATGTGCACTGGCCTGCTCTATGCTCTAGAGGCAGCCCAATGCCCCCAGTGTAACAATATCCCCTCATCTTGGTGACACACCTCCATTAGAATCAAGTGTGGCTGCATCACCAAGGGGAGGGGATATTACATAGTAACATAGTAACATAGTATAGGTTGAAAGAAGACAAGAGTCCATCAGGTTCAACCTAGGAAAATCCTACTGTGTTGATCCAGGAAGGCGAAAAACCCCTATGAGGCAGAAGACAAACGCCCCACCACAGGGAGAAACTCCCCCCCCCCTCCCCCCTCCCCCGACTGCAATGGCAACCAGAACAATCCCCGGATCAACGTATCACCAGAAATCTAATGCCATAACTTGTAATATTATATTGTTCAAGAAAAGCATCCAGGCCTCCCTTGAACTTATTTACTGAATCAGCCATGACACATCATGTGGCAGAGAGTTCCACAGTCTTACCGCTCGTACAGTAAAGAACCCGCGTCGATGCTGATGATGAAATCTTCTTTCCTCTAGACGTAGAGGATGCCCCTTGTCATTGTTACAGACCTAGGAGTAAAAAGACCACTACAAAAATCTCTGTACTGTCCATTCATATATTTGTACATTGTGATCAGATCGCCCCTAAGACGTCTTTTTCTAGCGTAAATAACCCAAGCGTGATAACCTGTCCTGGTACTGTAACCCACCCATTCCCTTAATGACCTTTGTTGCCCTCCTCTGCACCCGCTCTAGGTCAGCTGTGTCCTTCTTATATACCGGTGCCCAAAACTGTACACAGTATTCCAAGTGTGGTCTGACCAGTGATTTATAAAGAGGCAAAACTATGTTCTCATCTTTAGCATCTATACCTCTTTTGATGCATCCCATTATTTATTAGCCTTGGCAGCTGCTGCCTGGCACTGATCACTAAAGTTGAGTTTACTGTCCACCAATACCCCCAGGTCCTTTTCGGAAGTAGTTTTACCCAGTGTTTTATTATTTAGCACATAACTGTACTTATTATTTCTATGGCCCAAATGCATAACCTTACATTTATCCACATTAAACTTCATTTGCCATTTCTCCGCCCAAGCCTCTAGCTTCTCCAAATCCCTCTGTAATATGATATTATCCTCCTCTGTACTGATTACTTTACCCAGTTTAGTATCATCTGCAAAAATGGAGATTCTGCTCTGTAGCCCCTCTACAAGATCATTAATAAAAATATTAAAAAGAAGTGGACCCAACACTGACCCCTGTGGTACCCCACTAGTAACTAAAACCCAATCTGAATATGTTCCATCAATGACCACCCCTGTTTTCTATCACACAACCAGTACTTACCCATTTGCATACGTTTTCCCCGAGTCCCAGCATCCTCATTTTGTAGACCAACCTTCATGCGGCACAGTATCAAATGCCTTTGAAAAGTCCAGATACACAACATCCACAGCCTCCCCAGGTCCAGTCTATAACTTACCTCTTCATAGAAGCCGATCAGATTAGTCTGACAGGACCGATCCCTCATAAATCCATGCTGGTGCTGAGTCATAAGATTATTTTCATTAAGATACTCCAGTATAGCATCTTACAATCCCTCAAATACTTTACCTACTATAGATGTTAGACTTACGGGCCTGTAGTTTCCAGGATCGCTCCTTGACCCCTTCTTGAATATTGGTACCACATTAGCTATGCGCCAGTCCTGTGGAAGAATCCCTGTCGTAATAGAATCTTTAAATAATAGGAATAACGGTCTGTCTAACACAGTATTTAATTCTTGCAAAACTCTAGGATGGATACCTTCTGGGCCCGGTGACTTATGGATTTTAATATTTTAAGGCGTTCCCCACTTCTTGTTGTGTTAGGCAGGTGAGATTTATGGGAGGATTAACATTATCCCTAGTCATATCGTCTGTTATGGGATTCTCCTCTGTGAATACAGTAGAGAAGAATGTATTTAGTAGATTGGCCTTTTCCTCTTCCCCCTCCACCATTACACCCAGATTATTTTTGAGGGGACCAACATTTTCGGTTTTAAGTCTTTTGTTATTTATATAGGTGAAGAACATTTTGGGATTGTTTTACTTTCTTTGGCTATCCTTCTTTCTGTTGCTATTTTTGCTTCTTTTATTGCGTTTTACACATTCTATTCTTCTGTCTATAGTTGCTCAATGCTTCCCCACTACCTTCTTGTTTTAGTTGTCTGAATGCTTGTTTCTTATCATTTATTGCACCCCTTACAGCTGTAGTTAACCACATTGGATTTCTTTATTTCTACTACGTTTATTCCCATATGGTATGTGTCGTTGTTACACTGGGGGCGCTGGTCCCACCTCTAGTACATAGAGTGGGCCGGTGCACATTATAAAATTGGTGCCAATCACGGGAACTGGATGGCATTTTGAAAAATTAACCATGCCACAAGGATCTCTGTGCCAGCACTGACTAGGCAATGTAACAAAACAAAAAAAAATCACTAGGCGAATTGGTTCATTCGCTTTAAGGTAACTTACTGTGTCTCAAGTCTTTAACGTACTCTCAAGTCCAGTCTTGCAAGTATTCACCTCTAAATAAGCTCTGCTCAACATATATCTTTAGTATAGATGCTAGAGGCAGTGATTCAAGTATTTTCAAGGGACTTTAGGGCTCGTTCCCACTGAGCAAAAGCAGCTGAATTTCTGCGCTGAATCAGCGCTGAAATTTCAGCCGTTAAAATAGGTGCAGAGCTAATTTCCATTGTGTTGAATGGAAATTCTGCTCTGCAGTTCACACAGTGGAATTTCCGCACTGAACTAATCCGCTTTCCGCCAGAAGAATGAACATGTTCATTCTTCCCTAGCGGAAGCCTATACAAATCAATGGGGCTCTGATTTTCTGTTTCAGCGCGGATTCAGCGCGGATTCAGCGCGGAATACAAGCGTAATACAAGCGGAAATTACTCGCTGAATCAGCGCGGAAATGGGGAAAAGGGGGGGGAGGAGGAATCTAGTATATGTTCTGGTATAGTCTAGTTTACTCACCAAATACTCGCTGAATTTCAGCGCTGAATGCATGCGGATTCAGCGCGGATTCCTCGAGTATTCCGCGCTGAATTTGTCAAGAGCTGATTACGAGCTGAACACTTTCCTAGCAGAATACGCAGGGATTCTGCTTGCATTCTGCTTATATTCTGCTCGGAATTCAGCGTCAGTTGATTTCAGGCGGAAATATTTCCTTGCGTAATCCGCTCCTTTTGCTCTGTGTGAACGTAGCCTTACATATACTTACTGTCACGGCTGCGGCGGCGTCCCATACTCCGGGCCGCCGCCGCAACTTTACCCTGCCTCATGCAGCCGCCGGGGTCCATGTGCAGGGACCCGGCGCTGCCACTAGTTCGGCCCCGGGGGGCGCATTACCTCGCCCGCTCCTGTCTCTGTCTGTCCCGGCCGGCGCGCGCGTCCCCGCCTCCTAGGGCGCGCGCGCACCTGCTGCTTCAGATTTAAAGGGCCAGTCCGCCCTTAATGGTAGTTGCGCTGGTCACTCCCTATATAATCCCAGCATGCCCCACCACAGGTGTCGGAGCCTCTACATGCTTCCCATAGCGTTTGGCCCAGCTCCCTGTTGTTCCTGACCTCAGTCCTTGTTCCTAGTCCCTGTCCACTGTCCCGGTCCCTGGTCCCTGCCCGCTGCTTTACCATTGTTCCTGAGCTCTGCCTGCCACCTGCGGTTACGCCTACAGACCTCTGCCTGCATTACCATCTGCCTACTGCTCCTGCCACGCTTTGCCTGCTGTCACTAGCAACCAAGCCAGGGGTAGTGACCTGGGGGTCGCCTGCCGCAGCAAGTCCATCCCGCCTTGCGGCGGGCTATGGTGAAAACCAGCGGCCCCTTAAACTCCGCTCCCTGGTGCGGTTACCATCATCGCTAGTGACAGTTCAGTGGATCCACGACTCCAGGCGTTACACTTACAAAAGTTTATTTCCAGCATCCAAAGTGGTAAAGGCTATTGCAAGCCAACTCCCAGCTATCTATATCTGCACCTAACTTATAAAATGAACTTTATTGTTCTGTACTGCACATTAGTACAAGTTCAGTAAAAGCTGCAATCTGTTTAGGATAACCTTGGACTCTGTGGTTCCTCTGCACTACACCTGCACCTACACCTTTACCAGGAGTGTGTTGGATCCAGGGAGGGTATATACCACTGTGAGCCCTGTGACAAGTGCTGCAGAAGGACATTAAAATTTATTGGCCCTATGTTCTGTGTGCAGTTGCAGGTCCTCTACTGCGGACAGAACTATGGACGTATGAATAGGGCCTTAGGGTGCGTTCACACGTACAGGATACGTAGCAGATCTGCAGCAGAATTGACGTTTCAGATTCAAAGCAAATCAAATCTGGGCCATCAAATCTGCTGCCGATCCTGTACATGTAAACTCACCCTTAGGCCATGTTCACACAACGTAAGTTTGGTATTAATCACGGCCGCTGTTGCCGATTTGCAACAACGGCCATGAGTAATAAAAAACTTGCATGCACTGCATTCAGAGTGAATCCCGGTTGGAGTGTATATACATAGGGGGACATTTATGAAGTCCGGCGGTTTTTACGCCGGGCTTACAAATGTCCCCACAGCTTCGGGCTTAGAGGATTTATGTAGAGGCGCATTGGCTACATAAATCCTGTGCACACAGAGGCTGTCCGTGCTAATAATTGAAACCTATGCCAGCTCAGAGTTGGCAAAGGTTTCAGTATAATTTTTCCATCAGAAAAATGATAAATGAGGCGCACACAGAGGCTGCGCCCCCCTCTGCGTGCTGCCGCACCCCCTGTAATGCCCCCTCTCCACCCCACTGGTGAATATGGCGCAGATTGGCCAGATGCAAAAAATATTTGCAAATAGACCATTTGTGATGATTTTTCCACTGATCAGGCCCATCTGCGCCTAAAAAAGGCATTTTCGCCTTTTAATAAGTGTCCTCCATAGTATACACTCCGGCCGGCATCCCTAGTGGCTGCACAGAAAACTGATATTTCAGTTTTGTGTGGCCGCTATTCATTGAATAGCGGCCACAGAAGCCTGACAGGTCACACAATGGAGAGTGCAGCTCCGGCCGAACAATGGTAAATTGGGATGCAGGCACAGACAAATGCACCCGCATCCCAATGTGGCTCAAATAAAGATCATCAGGCCAATACTGCAGTACCAGCCGGGATGATCTTCACTGACACAGGGCCCTTTGTGACAGGGCCGGGTCACAGAATGGCCGGTGTTATATGCCGAGTGAACAAGGCCTTAAAGCGACTCTGTACCCACAATATGTCCCTCCCAAACCACTTGTACCTTCGGATAGCTGCTTTAATCCAAGATCTGTCCTGCGGTCCGTTCGGCAGGTGATGCAGTTATTGTCCGGAGAAAAAAAAAATTTAAACTTGCAGCCCTGTGCCAAACGGCGTGGCCTAGAGTGTCTGTGTATTAATCCTGCCAGTGTCATTCCTAATGATGAAGAGGGTGGGGGGGAGGGGTGGTGCAAGGTTAGGGCACAGATACTCTAGGCAACGCCAGTTTGACACAGGGCTGCAAGTTATTTTTTAGGACAATAACTAACTGCATCACCTGCCGCACTGACCCCAGGCCAGATCTTGATATTAAAGCAGTTATCCGGTTTGGGGTGGGCAGATTGTGGATGCAGTCATTTTAGGCAGGCAAGTGGGGCTTACGTCTAGCTTACGCCATGAAAAAGACAAATTTCTGCCCCCTTTCCATGCCATACACCGGGGGCAAATGTTTAATAAATGTGCCCCAAAGAGGCCTAATGAAGGACGATTTGTCTAAACAAAGAGAAATCAATGTCTTTCTATGCAACAAAAGCTTCACAGAAACCCTTTAAATCTAAATAAATTCTCTACTTATCCTATAGGAGACACAAAGACATGCACATGTACAGATGACACTTACCCACCAGGTGGCGCTATGCTCCAGGCTCTAAGAATGACGATTGCGCGTTCCCTCGCACTAATCGAATGTCGATCTGGAAGTCTTGTGGAGCCGAGCGCCGATCGCACAGAGCAGGATGCAGACTGGCTGCAGGATGGCCCTGTCCAGAGGGCTGAGGTGCTGCCAGCGCGTCCTCTCCTGGGTACCGGTGGTCATCATCTCGTCCGTGGTGCTGTGGTCCTACTACGCCTATGTGTGGGAGCTGTGCCTGGGTGAGTGTCCAGGAATGTCCCTCCGCTCCCGGAGGAGGAAGTGTCAGCCCCGCCGCCTCCTGTGAGTTGCTACTGCTGGGCGGACAGGGCACGGGGAGGACCGGGCAGCACTCCGGGGGCTCCGTGCATTGCTGGGCGGTAGACTGGGCGTCTTATTCATCCCGGATCTCATCTACCCGGTCATGTTAGATGAGGACGGAGCTGGGACAGGCGGGTATACAGGGGTGAGCTCTACCATCATGTATAGATACAGGGGGTGAGCTCTACCATCATGTATGTATACAGGGGGGTGAGCTCTACCATCATGTATGTATACAGGGGTTGAGCTCTACCATCATGTATGTATACAGGGGGGTGAGCTCTACCATCATGTATGTATACAGGGGGGTGAGCTCTACCATCATGTATGTATACAGGGGGGTGAGCTCTACCATCATGTATGTATACAGGGGTGAGCTCTACCATCATGTATGTATACAGGGGGGTGAGCTCTGCCATCATGTATGTATACAGGGGGGTGAGCTCTGCCATCATGTATGTATACAGGGGGGTGAGCTCTACCATCATGTATGTATACAGGGGGGTGAGCTCTGCCATCATGTATGTATACAGGGGGGTGAGCTCTACCATCATGTATGTATACAGGGGGGTGAGCTCTGCCATCATGTATGTATATAGGGGGTGAGCTCTGCCATCATGTATGTATACAGGGGGGTGAGCTCTGCCATCATGTATGTATACAGGGGGGTGAGCTCTGCCATCATGTATGTATACAGGGGGGTGAGCTCTGCCATCATGTATGTATACAGGGGGGTGAGCTCTGCCATCATGTATGTATACAGGGGGGTGAGCTCTACCATCATGTATGTAACAGGGGGGTGAGCTCTACCATCATGTATGTATACAGGGGGGTGAGCTCTGCCATCATGTATGTATACAGGGGGGTGAGCTCTACCATCATGTATGGATACAGGGGGGTGAGCTCTGCCATCATGTATGTATACAGGGGTGAGCTCTACCATCATGTATGTATACAGGGGGGTGAGCTCTACCATCATGTATGTATATAGGGGGGTGAGCTCTGCCATCATGTATGTATACAGGCAGGGGCTGGCTGGCAAATTTTAGCCTGGGGGGCAAGCACACAGCACTGGCCCATGAGTAGCCGGCTAGCGGCCCATCCTTCAAGGACCACTCTAGGCCCTCACTTATTACACTCCCCACATCAGTGCAGGGAAGGTAGATGCCACCCACTCCAATACTTCCTCCAGTAGCACTGTTCTCACACTTCGGATAACACATTCAGCCCTTCCAGTCATTTGTAAACAGGGAATTCCTACTGCTCGCTGTGACGGGGTCGGGGATCTCTTTACTGTATAAGTATATGGGACGGCTCAGCGCTGACACGGAACCATCCCATAGACTTACATTGACAGGTGACTTCTGGCCCCTTCACACAGAGCAGTAGGAATTCCCTGTCACAAATGACCAGAAGGGAAGGAGACGTTACCCGAATTGTTGGAACATCGCCGCTGGCAGAAGTACAGGCCCGGGGTGCCATCTACCGTCCCTGCACTGATGTGGGGTGGGTAATATAGGTAAGGGCTGGAGTGCTCCTTAAAGGGAACCAATTAGCACAATTGTGGTGATATGGTTTTCAGCTGCACAGTATAGATATACTATGCAGCTCCCCGAGGCTACCAGCCACTGAGTATAAGATGGTGGGAAAGCTGGGTGACCTCCATCTTACTGAGTATAAGATTGTGGGAAAGCTGGGTGACCATAATATACTGAGTATAAAATGGTGGGAAAGCTGGATGACCATATTATACTGAGTGAAAGATATTGGGGAAGCTGGGTGACCTCCATTTTACTGACTACAAGATGCTGGAAAGCTGGGTGACCTCCAACATACTGACTACTATATAATATGCTCCAAAATACCCTACAAAATGTGTATATTGTTCTGTATGAGTGCGTATTGTTCTGTATGGGTGTATATTGCACTGTATGGTTCTGTATGGGTGTATATTGTTCTGTATGGTTCTGTATGGGTGTATATTGTTCTGTATGGGTGTATATGGTTCTGTATGGGTGTATATTGCACTGTATGGTTCTGTATGGGTGTATATTGTTCTGTATGGGTATATATTGTTCTGTATGGGTGCATATTGTTCTGTATGAGTGCGTATTGTTCTGTATGGGTGTATATTGTACTGTATGGTTCTGTATGGGTGTGTATTGTACTGTATGGTTCTGTATGGGTGTGTATTGTACTGTATGGTTCTGTATGGTTCTGTACGGGTGTATATTGTTCTGTATAGGTGTATATTGTTCTGTATGGGTGTATATTGTACTGTATGGTTCTGTATAGGTGTACTGTATATTGTTCTGTATGGTTTTGTATAGGTGTATATTGTTCTGTATTGGTGTATATTGTTCTGTATGGTTCTGTACAGGTGTATATTGTTCTGTATAGGTGTATATTGTTCTGTATGGGTGTATATTGTTCTGTATGGTTCTGTACAGGTGTATATTGTTCTGTATGGGTGTATATTGTTCTGTATGGGTGTATATTGTTCTGTATGGTTCTGTACAGGTGTATATTCTGTATGGGTGTATATTGTACTGTATGTTCTGTATGGGTGTATATGGTTCTGTATGAGTGTAAATTGTTCTGTATGGTGTATATTGTTCTGTATGGGTGTATAATGTTCTGTATAGGTGTATATTGTTCTGTATGGGTGTATATTGTGCTGTATGGGTGTATATTGTTCTGTATGGTTCTGTATGAGTGTAAATTGTTCTGTATGGGTGTATATTGTTCTGTATCGGTGTATATTGTTCTGTATGAGTGTATATTGTTCTGTATGGTTCTGTATGGGTGAGTATTGTTCTGTATGTGTGTATATTGTACTGTATGGGTGTATATTGTACTGTATGGGTGTGTATTGTTCTGTATGTGTGTATATTGTACTGTATGGGTGTATATTGCACTGTATGGTTCTGTATGGGTGTATATTGTTCTGTATTGGTGTATATTGTTCTGTATGGGTGTATATTGTTCTGTATGGTTCTGTATGGGTGTATATGGTTCTGTTTGAGTAAAAAATTGTTCTGTATGGTGTATATTGTTCTGTATGAGTGTATATTGTACTGTATGGTTCTGTATGGGTGTATATGGTACTGTATGGTTCTGTATTGGTGTATATTGTTCTGTATGGGTGTATATTGTTCTGTATGAGTGCGTATTGTTCTGTATGAGTGCGTATTGTTCTGTATGGGTGTATATTGTTCTGTATGGGTGTATATTGCTCTGTATGGGTGTATATTGTACTGTATGGTTCTGTATGGGTGTATATTGTTCTGTATGGGTGAGTATTGTTCTGTATGTGTGTATATTGTACTGTATGGGTGTATATTGTTCTGTATGGGTGTATATTGTTCTGTATGGGTGAGTATTGTTCTGTATGTGTGTATATTGTACTGTATGGGTGTATATTGCACTGTATGGTTCTGTATGGGTGTATATTGTTCTGTATTGGTGTATATTGTTCTGTATGGGTGTATATTGTTCTGTATGGTTCTGTATGGGTGTATATTGTTCTGTTTGAGTAAAAAATTGTTCTGTATGGGTGTATATTGTTCTGTATGAGTGTATATTGTACTGTATGGTTCTGTATGGGTGTATATGGTACTGTATGGTTCTGTATTGGTGTATATTGTTCTGTATGGGTGTATATTGTTCTGTATGAGTGCGTATTGTTCTGTATGAGTGCGTATTGTTCTGTATGGGTGTATATTGTTCTGTATGGGTGTATATTGTTCTGTATGGGTGTATATTGTTCTGTATGGGTGTATATTGCTCTGTATGGGTGTATATTGCTCTGTATGGGTGTATATTGTACTGTATGGTTCTGTATGGGTGTATATTGTACTGTATGGTTCTGTATGAGTGCGTATTGTTCTGTATGGGTGTGTATTGTACTGTATGGTTCTGTATGGGTGTATATTGTACTGTATGGGTGTGTATTGTACTGTATGGTTCTGTATGGGTGTATATTGTACTGTATTGGTGTGTATTGTACTGTAAGGTTCTGTATGGGTGTATATTGTACTGTATGGTTCTGTATGGGTGTATATTGTTCTGCATGGGTGTAAATTGTTCTGCATGTGTGTATATTCTGTATGGGTGTATATTGTTCTGTATGGGTGCGTATTGTTCTGTATGGTGTATATTGTTCTGTATGAGTGTAAATTGTTCTGTATGGGAGTATATTGTTCTGTATAGGTGTATATTGTTCTGTATGGGTGTATATTGTTCTGTATGGTTCTGTACAGGTGTATATTGTTCTGTATGGGTGTATATTGTTCTGTATGGGTGTATATTGTTCTGTATGGTTCTGTACAGGTGTATAATGTTCTGTATGGGTGTGTATGGTTCTGTATGAGTGTAAATTGTTCTGTATGGGTGTATATTGTTCTGTATGGGTGTATAATGTTCTGTATAGGTGTATATTGTTCTGTATGGGTGTATATTGTGCTGTATGGTTCTGTACAGGTGTATATTGTTCTGTATAGGTGTATATTGTTCTGTATGGGTGTATATTGTTCTGTATAGGTGTATATTGTTCTGTATGGGTGTATATTGTTCTGTATGGTTCTGTACAGGTGTATATTGTTCTGTATAGGTGTATATTGTTCTGTATGGGTGTATATTGTTCTGTATGGTTCTGTACAGGTGTATATTGTTCTGTATGGGTGTATATTGTACTGTATGTTCTGTATGGGTGTATATAGTTCTGTATGGTTCTGTATGAGTGTAAATTGTTCTGTATGGGTGTATATTGTTCTGTATGGGTGTATAATGTTCTGTATAGGTGTATATTGTTCTGTATGGGTGTATATTGTGCTGTATGGGTGTATATTGTTCTGTATGGTTCTGTATGAGTGTAAATTGTTCTGTATGGGTGAGTATTGTTCTGTATGTGTGTATATTGTTCTGTATGGGTGTATATTGTTCTGTATGGTTCTGTATGGGTGTATATTGTTCTGTATGGGTGTATATTGTTCTGTATGGTTCTGTTTGAGTAAAAAATTGTTCTGTATGGGTGTATATTGTTCTGTATGGTTCTGTATGGGTGTATATGGTACTGTATGGTTCTGTATTGGTGTATATTGTTCTGTATGGGTGTATATTGTTCTGTATGAGTGCGTATTGTTCTGTATGAGTGCGTATTGTTCTGTATGGGTGTATATTGTTCTGTATGGGTGTATATTGTTCTGTATGGGTGTATATTGCTCTGTATGGGTGTATATTGTACTGTATGGTTCTGTATGGGTGTATATTGTACTGTATGGTTCTGTATGAGTGCGTATTGTTCTGTATGGGTGTGTATTGTACTGTATGGTTCTGTATGGGTGTATATTGTACTGTATGGTTCTGTATGGGTGTATATTGTTCTGCATGGGTGTAAATTGTTCTGCATGGTTCTTTATGGGTGTATATTCTGTATGGGTGTATATTGTTCTGTATGGGTGCGTATTGTTCTGTATGGGTGTATATTGTTCTGTATGAGTGTAAATTGTTCTGTATGGGTGTATATTGTTCTGTATAGGTGTATATTGTTCTGTATGGGTGTATATTGTTCTGTATGGTTCTGTACAGGTGTATATTGTTCTGTATGGGTGTATATTGTTCTGTATGGGTGTATATTGTTCTGTATAGGTGTGTATTGTACTGTATGGTTCTGTATAGGTTGTATATTGTTCTGTATAGGTGTAAATTGTTCTGTATGGGTGTATATTGTTCTGTATGGTTCTGTACAGGTGTATAATGTTCTGTATGGGTGTGTATGGTTCTGTATGAGTGTAAATTGTTCTGTATGGGTGTATATTGTTCTGTATGGGTGTATAATGTTCTGTATAGGTGTATATTGTTCTGTATGGGTGTATATTGTGCTGTATGGTTCTGTACAGGTGTATATTGTTCTGTATAGGTGTATATTGTTCTGTATGGGTGTATATTGTTCTGTATAGGTGTATATTGTTCTGTATAGGTGTATATTGTTCTGTATGGGTGTATATTGTTCTGTATGGTTCTGTATGAGTGCGTATTGTTCTGTATGGGTGTATATTGTTCTGTATGGGTGTATATTGTTCTGTATGGGTGCGTTTTGTTCTGTATGGGTGCGTTTTGTTCTGTACAGGTGTATATTGTTCTGTATGGGTGTATATTGTACTGTATGTTCTGTATGGGTGTATATGGTTCTGTATGAGTGTAAATTGTTCTGTATGGGTGTATATTGTTCTTTATAGGTGTATATTGTTCTGTATGGTTCTGTACAGGTGTATATTGTTCTGTATAGGTGTATATTGTTCTGTATGGGTGTATATTGTTCTGTATGGGTGTATATTGTTCTGTATGGGTGTATATTGTTCTGTATGGGTGTATATTGTTCTGTATGGTTCTGTATGAGTGCGTATTGTTCTGTATGGGTGCGTATTGTTCTGTATGGGTGCGTTTTGTTCTGTATGGTTCTGTATGACCGTATATTGTTCTCTATGAGTGTGTATCATTCTGTGTGTGGGGGCACAGCAGTCTGAAATGTGTGTGTGTGTGGGGGGGGGGGGGGGGCAAAGCAGCCTGAAAAGGGGGGGGGGACCGCAGCCTGAAGGGGGGGGGGCACAGCAGCCTGACGGGGGGGGACCGCAGCCTGAAGGGGGGGGGCACAGCAGCCTGACGGGGGGGGGGGGGCCCAGCAGTCTGAAGTGTGTGTGTGTGTGGGGGGGGGCACAGCAGCCTGAAAGGGGGGGGGGGAGAGGCAAAGCAGCCTGAAGGGGAGAACACAGCAGTCTGGGGGAAGGCTCACACAGCAGCCTTAGGAGGTACATATCAACTACAGGTGCAGAGGGGCAATGCAGCCTGTGGAAGAGGGTGCAGCTATAGGGGGTAAAGGGCAGCAGCTACAGGGGTTGGGGGAACAGATGCTAGTGTGTGTGTTTGCCTCTGTCAGCCCAGCTCAGCAGACAGCCCTCTCCTCTCTGTCCCGACCTCCCTCCTATCTACAACCCGAAGTACCTGCATTTATAGCTGCTGAGCAGAGAGCAGGACACGAGGGGGATGGTCAGGGAGCAGGAGCCTGTAGCTGGAGGTTAGCAGCAGCCTCCTCCTCTCCACACTGTGTAATACAGGAAGTCCCGGGCCAGGAGGAACATGGGAGGTACACAGGGGGCGGGGCGTAACGGGGGCGGGGAGCAGCTTCAGCTGCAACTGGCATCACAGACCGGCCCTGCAGCACAGGCAGAGAGGAGAGCGCTGGGGCGGTAAGCAGCCTCAGCGCGGCCCTGTAATGTACTGGGGAAGACCGGCCCGGGGGGCAGATGCCACCCTGCCCCCCGGCCCAGCCCGCCCCTGTATACAGGGGGGTGAGCTCTGCCATCATGTATGTATACAGGGGTGAGCTCTACCATCATGTGTGTATACAGGGGGGTGAGCTCTACCATCATGTATGTATACAGGGGGGTGAGCTCTACCATCATGTATGGATACAGGGGGGTGAGCTCTGCCATCATGTATGTATACAGGGGGGTGAGCTCTACCATCATGTATGTATACAGGGGGGCGAGCTCTGCCATCATGTATGTATACAGGGGGGTGAGCTCTGCCATCATGTATGTATACAGGGGGGTGAGCTCTACCAATATGTGTTTATACAGGGGGGCGAGCTCTGCCATCATGTATGTATACAGGGGGGGGTGAGCTCTACCATCATGTATGGATACAGGGGGGTGAGCTCTACCATCATGTATGTATACAGGGGTGAGCTCTACCATCATGTATGTATACAGGGGTGAGCTCTACCATCATGTATGTATACAGGGGGGTGAGCAGTAAAATCTGGACGTACACCCTCAGTGCACAGGGGCAGGAACCCCTTACCCCCGCTCCTGTACACTGGGGGGGTGGAGATTTATGAAAGGGTGTAAATATACACCTGGTGTAAACTGCCCACAGCAACCAATCACAGCTCAGCTTTTATTTTACCAGAGCTGAAAGCTGAGCTGTGATTGGTTGCTGTGGGCAGTTTACACCCTTTCATAAATCTCCCCTGGGTGTACACCCTGTCGGTCACTGACTGGAGTCCCTGTTCTTCTACATCAGCTGTTCTCAACCTAAGCTGTTCTAATGCTGTTACCCCGCAATACAGTTCCTCATGTTGCAGTGACCCCAAACCAAAAATAATTTTAGTGGCTACTTCAAACCTGTAATTTTGCTACAGTTATGATTCGGAATGTAAACACCTGATAAGCATTTTGTATTCTCATTGGCTTTGTGTCAGTGTAAGCTGCATTGTGTAATGATTACACCCAAGCACCTTACACAGTTCTCTTGCCTCTCTGCCTCCTTGGCTTCTGTCCTCCGGAGCTTTCTGCATCCGCCTACTGATGACACCAGCAAGCGCTGGACACATGTAATGCGCTGCTATAGACTAAGGAGCATTCCCCCCACATCCCCTACCCTTAGGCCCTGTACGGATGATGCAATCATATCTGCACGGGCACTCAGTTTGGAACGCGCATTCATAACGGTATGCGTTCCAGCTGAATAGCGCTGCTGCAGACGATAGCGTGACTTCACAGCAGCTAAAGCCATCGGAAATATGACCTGGTTAAAAATTGAAAGTGGAGCCGTGACTGTTTGCCGTGACTGGTTGCTATGGGCAAGATTGCTGGATCTGGGTCATGGCCTCCGGCAGCCTCCTTTCCTGCTTTGAGTTGGATGATGAGTGATGTGTATTTGCCATATGGGTGGCAGCATTTTATAGGGGTCTTATAGCTTTCTCTTATACCTTTGCCCAGATTTAACAATCTGACTGAGACAAACATGGGTCAGAAAGACAGCAGCCAATCACAGCTCATTTTAAGAAATGAACGCTAAGCTGGGATTGGTTATTTGTCAGAAATCAGACACGCTTTTATCTCGGAGAGGGTCATAATTCTTGATTGTTTTTCCATTCTCAATGTTGGCTCTAAGTAAATGGAAACCTGAATCACTTATATTTGAAAGTATAAGTCCTGGGCTACATAGGACTACAGCGCAAGTCCAGAATAATACATATTTAGTCATTTGTCTGATTTTTCCATAGCTTTCATTATACCAGAGCAGTATGAGAGAAGAGCGGAGCTGTGGTTGGTGAAGGGGACACATTCTTGGCTCATGCAGATTGCATGTAACTTGGTGGCCCAGATTTATGACTCCTGTGGACGGCTACTGTCTCATAGTATCCGCTACAAGAAGTCAGTGTGTCTCATATGTATCCAATATGATGGTCACCTGAAGGCATTTAAAGATCTGGAAACAGTAAGGGAAAGATTTATCAAAATGAGCAGAAGGAGGATAGTGACCAGATACCAGTATAAGTCACGCTAGCTAGGGCTGCTTTCACACAGGCATAGTGCAGCTGCGTTTTGGGTCAGTATTACATCATGTTTCTGACAATTATAAGTTCAAGTCATCAGTCCCCGCTGTCAGGCCAGGGCATGCAGCATGAAACGGGCAGCATGATAAGCTGCTGTGGGAATCTGCTCCACATTTCCATTATGCTAGTCATGTTCATACGGCTAAATGTGGGATCTGTGCAGCCTTGCATGAAAAATCATCTCGCAGGTGTTTCAGTGTGAGGACAAAGGAGTGACATGTCACTTCTCTGTGCATCTCCATGTGACTCCACACCGAAATCCACACATATTCAAGATGCGGATTCCTTGTGGATTATAAAGCAGAAGGGTATAGGATATTTTGCATTATTTAGATGTTTTTGTCCCAACGGGTTTTCTAGAGTTATTTAGAGTAACCTCTATCAGACACACAGTGATGGAGGTTTAGGATGGAAGCGTGCCCGGTTTGTGGTGGTTTTCCTTTACTAATGTGTTCATGTTGTGCAGGAATGTGTGTTTTCTGGAATGATTTCTGTACAAAAACAAGATGCAACCACAACCGCAAACCCCACAAAAGATAAGCACCTTGGTAGGTGAGCAGCCATTGGTGATGTTCACCCACAGCCCTCACACATCTGTTAGCCTCAGAGGTTATGGCACAGAAACCCGCTGGGACGGGCAATGTCTTTGTGAGATATCCTGTGTTCTGTTGGGAAGTTAGTATTAGTACGTACAAGGTTGGCTTTGGATTATTTTAACTTCTAATGTATTGATATGTTCTTTTCCCTTTTTTATAGTTACTGTACAGAACACTTTGGAAAAAGGTAAGTGAACCCCATTTTGTTCCTTTATATGTTAATTAATGGCAACTTAGTGACCATAGTTTACACACACACACACACACACACACACGTTTGTACACAGCTTCTGTGCAGATCTATATGCTTGCTAATGTTATCAGACCACAAGCAAATCTCTGTGTGGTTACCCCTTCCATTGCATCTGCCCCCTTTCTCTTCTGACAGTAGATTTTCCAGAAGTTATCTTATTATTGGATTTGGATTTACTGTGGATATAATCATTGGCTTCTGACACTGAAAGAAGCCGAAGATACATGTCAGACATGCTGTAATCACGTTGTCACCATTGGAAGATAAGATAGTGACATATCTGTTCTCTGTAAACCAATCTGGTCTTGTCATGTACAGGAAGTGTCAGCAGTGCCTGGAATGTGGACGTAACTGGTTCCACTGTCTCCCCCTCCCTGCTTTATATTTATTCCTTGTTCTGTCACTGCATGACTTCTATTGTGAAAGGGTAAAGCCTTCCATATACTGCACTCCACACTCAGCGTGCTCAGCTGCTTCTTTGTTACAGTGCAGTTTCTTACTTAAATCCTTCCATTTTGCATAAGGGCGGCCACTTTTGTTCTTCCAAGCTGGGGCTTAACTGCTTACTGTCCATTATAATAACTTGTCTCCATTTTTGAAGCCAAAGCCAGATCAACGGAGAACAGGTCATAAAGAAAAGACTCAGATTTCTCCTCTTTTCATATCCATTCCTGGCTTTGGCTTAAAAAATCTGTCTGTGTAAACACACCATAGCCATTTATTGTCATAAAAACAAAAAAGTGCAATAGCACGCTGCAATATTTAGAATTGCAAAACCCCACAAGGGAGGACCCTACGCTGTACACTGGCCTCTCTAATACTAAGCCTACACACTGGGCAAATCACAATGGGGTTGGATATGTGGAGTGCACAAGCCACATGGAGGCAGCCTCTCCCCCCCCCCCCCCAACATCTAACACAGACACACAAAAGAATGGCTAGCACATCCAGTCACACTATTCACACACTATGCAGGTTTCCAATTTTTTGGTTTGTCTGTGTCCAGCATTGTTTCCACGGGAGAATAGACATCCAGCATGGTCCCACAGGGGCAAAGACACCCAACATGGTTTCACAGGAACAAAGACCTTTATCATGGTTACTGTCTGTACTATCTAGTGACATTATTTCTTTGCTGTTTTGCTTTTTACCTCTGGATTTGAAACTTTCAGTTTTCTTTAGTTACAAAAATGACATTGATCTATGCCATCCCTAAGGTGAACAGCTTGTTCTATAAGTTGAGCAGTAACATCTGTTAGATGGATACAGACACAGTAAATATATGTGCATTTTCCAGCTAGGGCTAATTCAGGTAAATCCAATTGAAGGAAATTCTAAATCATCTTTGACAATCTATTATCTAGTAATTCTAGGCACTCTGCTGTAATATGCTAATGTTCTGTGTCCTTCTCATTGGCAGCGGCCTACCTGCTCATCTTTCACATAGTTTTCCTGCTTTTTGCTTGGACTTACTGGAAAGCAATTTTCACCCTTCCAAAGCAGCCAACAAAAAAGGTAAGCCCCCATCTATGATCTGCAGCTTGTAGATTCATCATAGAAACCTGGTTAATCAACATTATATATTAGAAATGTAGTTTACCAAGGGGTTAAAGGTAACCTGTCACAAGTCACAGGTGACTCACATGACAGGCAGCATGGAAATAGTGACAGGTTCCCTTTAAAACCCTTCTTATACTGACTTGAGCATGTAGGAATGTAAGAAAGAACTAGGAAAGGGTTCCCAGTGACTGCTCCCCCTGGCACTCACCTTAATACAGGAGAAACAGATCGCTGATCTCAGTGAGACCAGCCAAATGATAACACTGCCGGCTGCCGGTTAAAGCGCTCAATGCAGTGAAATCCTAGGTGCATTGCTTCCTGGGAAACATAAATATGCAAGAGAAGAGCCCGTGGAGCCTCAATTAAGAGTCACAAAACACAGGATTAGCCAGGTATCCCTCCGGGAAGGACCCAGCCAA
Organism: Dendropsophus ebraccatus; assembly: GCF_027789765.1. Lineage (NCBI taxonomy): Eukaryota > Metazoa > Chordata > Amphibia > Anura > Hylidae > Dendropsophus > Dendropsophus ebraccatus. Next base: position 20,158 of record NW_027208889.1, read on the forward strand.
GGGACAGCTCCTGTAGGGAAACCACCTAAACCACCATATTAAGTGGCCATATAAGTCAATGTAATGACAAGGGAAAACCAAGGCTTGTCATTACATTGACTTATAGGGCCACTTAATATGGTGGTTTCCTTACAGGAGCCACCCCTTTGGCTGGGTCCTTCCCGGAGGGATATCTGGCTAGTCCTGTGTTTTGTGACTCTTCAATGAGGCTCCACAGACTCTTCTTTTGCATATTCATTAATACAGGGGGCATTATATTTGAGTAGAGAGCCCTGTGAAGTTCTGCTTCAGCTCCCTTCATTGAACTTGCAGCGAATGTACCACTAGTACAATTTATTTATTTATTTTTTTACATGAATAGACTGGTTCAGGGATGCAGATGCTGCGATCCTTCTGCCGCACGGTTCCTGCACATGGCGCAGGTCTATTACCAAGCACCTGCGGGGCATGAAGCACTGGAGGCCGGCCTCCCCTGCCCTCTGTTGCCTATCAGGACCACCAAAGGATGTATTCTGTATTTTGGTTGTGGTGCAGCAGGGAGGCACAACAACTAAAATACTACAATGTTCATCCTAACATATGTAGGGAACTAGCCAAAGCTGAGAGGTGCTGCCAAGCAGTGTCGCTCTGCTAGACGTAAGCTGTCTGTGCATTACATCTACAGCCATACTCTATTACCATTGAATGTTGTGGGGTAATGTGCTAACTTCCCCTGCCAGATCAGCTGATTTTTGCAGCAGTTCCCATATTGGCGAGTTCTCTGTGATGAGGAAACCACAATCAAGTTCTTAACCAGTAAGGGACTGGTATTCTTAGAATTCTCATCCAGTTCTGTCTAGAATCTACTTCAGTTTCTGTGCATAAAATATTACAAGATATACTGCATGTATGACCCTGTCCTGATGTAGGTGTATGAACGTGGGCAGTGAATGGTAGAACATAATTGCTGTAATAAAATGCAGCTTAATAAGTAAACACTATGTAACGCAAATCTGTCCATCAGAATCCAATAACAGGAATTTTATAGGCAGCTATTATTGTTACTCATAAACTGCAGGTGCATTAGCCTAGTGCTCTGTGTGTCACTGACATACAGGAAATTGCTTGTGTAACTAATATAGTGAAAATCATAGAGGCCAAAAGTGTATGGTATGATTTGGGCACTGTCGGCAATGTTGTCACAATCACAAGTTTCTAGAATTCATATAGATTTTGCCGGAAGCATATTTTATCAATTCTATAAATATAAATTCTTTTTCCAGTTTCTGCTGCCCTATGCGGAGAAGGAGCGCTACGACAATGAGGAGCGGCCAGAGGTTCAGCGGCAGATCTTGGCTGAGTTTGCTAAGAAGTTGCCGGTTTACACCCGTACAGGCAGTGGAGGTTAGTTATCCCATGCCTGGTGTAGACTCGCTATAAATGACTGTCTCATGTTTGCCTTCTATTCTTTTCCAGTAAACTGAAGATCCGTTTTTTCCAGAACACTATAAATTATGATGAGCTTATTGATTTATAAACCTTTTAGCTTGGATCTGAAAAGTGATTCGCTTTCATTGTTCGCTGACCAGTGTTGGGGAATAGCCCTATAATTTCTGATAGCAAATATGTTCCACTTTTCTGCCGCACCTCATGATGTATGTTAATACACAGTGACGCTGTATAGCAATGTCTGTACCTTTGTCAGATGTAATAAACTGATCAGACATAACATTAAAGGGGTTGTCCAGCCAAAATCTTTTTTGTTTCAAATCAACTGGTGTCAGAAAGTTATATAGATTTGTAATTTACTTCTATTACAAATCTGAAGTCTTGTTGTTGTTTTATTGTTTTATTTTCAGTCTGACACAGTGCTCTCTGCTGACATCTCCGGCCGAGACAGGAGCTCTCTAGAGCAGGAGAGGTTTTCTATGGGGATTCATATAAAGCCACGACATAGTTTCTGTCTCGGCCGGAGATGTCAACAGAGAGCACTGTGTCAGATTGAAAATAAAACATTTCCTGCAGGACATATAGCACCTAATAAGTATGGGAAGACTTGAGATTTTTTAATACAAGTAAATTACAAATCTATATAACTTTCTGATTTCAGTTGATTTGAAAGAAAAAGATTTTCACTGGACAAACCCATTTAAACAATTGTGAACACCATACATTGTCTCATGACAATGACACCTGTCAAGGGGTGGAATATATTAGGCGACAAGTAAGCATTTGGCTGCAGAGGGTGATATGACAGAAGCAAGAACAATGGGCTACACTGAGATTTATTAGCGCTCACTCGAGAATATCTCCTTTAAGGGGTTGTGTCATGAAGAAAACTAGGTCTATACCAATGCATAATGCCAAATTTAAACTTATTTCAAATGTACAAGCATCTCTGATACTATCCTGTTTGACTTACTAATCCTCCAAGTGCCTGCATTGTTTTGATATCCTGTTGACTTTGGTTACAACCCACTGAGGTGGGTCAGGCATGCTCAGGTCAGCTGCAATCTCCAAGATTGTACTAGTAGTTGGTCTCTCCCTAGGGTCCTATTCCACAAAGTGATTTTTCATTTCTATTGATTAACAATAGACAACTGCAAAGCAGTGCTTTTCGGAATGACCTGAAATAGTTCACCATAATGCACAGAATGATAGTCATTAGTTACAATTGCAATTACAATCATTCGTATACTTTAGTCTATGAACGTTTGTAATTGCGAACAAACGATGAGTACATACACGATTTGCAAACAATTGGCGAACAGTGATTTTTATGGTCAGATGTGATTAACTTCATACGAACAAATTTTCGTTAGTCGTTTGATCAGACACATGGAATCACTATTGCTTAAATTTAAACAATTTACTCCTTAAAGGACAACTCCCATGAAAAACTTTTTCCCAGTAATTGAAGCACATTACAAAGTTATATAACACTGTAATATACTTCAATCACCTGTCTGTCCTCCTTCCCTGTCTTCCCCCCTCAACCCCCCACCAGGAAGTGTAAGAAACTCCTTCATACCTAATTACTGTCGTCACCAGGCTGCTCTCTCAGCTCCTTCTAGTGACGATGAGTCATCAGCAGGAGGGCTGGTCTAGGTCCTGTTACACCAGCCTCCCCCTACCCTGCCTGGTCAGGTGACTCTGCTTGCTCAGCTCCCATTGGCTGAGCAACTGTAAGCCATCTGTCATTCTGCAACTCAATAATGACTCGTGACTGACTCCCGGCACATAACCAGCTACAGGACCCCCTCCCCCATACTCCCTCCTGCTGCCGAGTGGACTCAGTGAGTGAGTGATGTCACTTGCTTATCTTTCTCCTCACTCCCGGCATGTCAGCTACACAGACATCTTATCTCTCCCCTGCTGCCCTGACCTAATCCTGCAGAATGTACACTACAGTGAGGTGACAGTATGTGTGTGCAGCTTCAGTGTGTGTATATAGCAGCCTGACTGAAGAGAGCCAGAGAGGGATGTCATGTGTAGTGTATGATGGGAGTTGTAGTGAATGGAGGGGCAGGCACTTGCTGTGTCACAGCAGGGGGCTGGCTTGTCACAGCAGCCAAAGTGCATCATGGGAAGCTGAAACCAGGAAGCAAGGAAGAAATGAAGAACAAGACTAGAAATCAGAAAGTACACAGACGGTAGGAAATTCAAACAGTGACAGCTCAGGAGGGATGATAAGTATAAAAGCTAGGTTTCTGATTGGTTTTTGGTTTTTTTCCTTAGCGCGGGAGTTGTCCTTTAAAGACAGAGCCCTTTGATGCCCAGATGTCCGGGTCAGATTAATGCAATGTTCCTCCCCACCTTCTAAGAGCCATAGCGCTTTTATTTTTCCACCTAGAGGGCTGGTTGGGGGGTCATTTTTTGCGCCATGATCTCTAGTTTTTATTAATATCATATTGGTAACAGGAAAATTTTGATTGCTTTTTATAAAAAAAAAAATTCTGATAATTTTTTTAAAAAAATCAACAATCTTGGTGTTTTTTTTTTTTTGTTTACGCCGTTCACTGTGCGGGAAGAATAATGTTATATTTTAATAGATCAGACAATTTCACACGCTACAGTATGTAATATGTTTATGTTTTAAAAAATATTTTTATTTTTATAATGGGCAAGGGGGTATTTTAAACTTTTATTTGGGGGGGTTAATACTTTTAAAAACTTTTTTTTTTATTACACTGATCTCTGATCCGACAGGACGGAGGTAAGTGACTTACCCCCGCCCATCGACAGAAGCTTGTTCTGTCACTGAGTACCTTAAATGCCGCGATCGCTATAGATCACTGAGTTTAGGGGCTAATGGCAAGCAGCTGCGGGATCGCAGCTGCCTGTCATTACCCACAGCTCCCTGGACTCTAATGTGTGCGGGGGCGCTCTCACTGCAGCGGTCCCGCACACATCAGAGTCCCTGAAGTCAGGAACTTATATATACATTCCTACTGCTCGGGGTATGTGCAAAAGGAACGTATATATACGTATTACTGACCTGAAGGGGTTAATAATTCTTGGCATGATTCTTGGCAAGCCCGTGGGCTCAGTACCCATGGAGTAAAAGTGGCGGAATCCCGCCAGCCTCAATGTCATACTGGGAGTCTATGGGACTCTTGCGGGCCTCCACTCTCCACACTGAATAATGGACATGTCAGTTCTTCAGCACGGAGAGAGGAGGCCCGCAAGCCTCCCATAGACTCCCAGTTTGAGATTGAAGCTGGCGGAATTCCACCAGTTTTACTCCGTGTGAACGGAGCTTTAGCCTGCAAGCCACAGAAATTGTGTACATTGTTTCATGGCAACAGCAGAGTCACAATTTAGAGAGAAAAACAGGAAGTGAAAAAAATCCATGCGGGAGAAAAACAGCAAATGGATGTAAGTTACTGTTCTAAAAACAACACGTTTGTACTCCTTTACTTATATGTAGGTGGTACACATCTGATTTTATTAACTGTTGTTCATGACACAACCCTGTTAAAGAGGTATTATGGTAATCAAAAATGTTATTAAACCATCACCCCGAGATATGACTTTAGTCCTTTTTACACTGCCCAGTTATCGGCCAGGATTGTTGCAAGTAACTTTCCTGCAGCAAATCCGTTTGTGTAAAATTATCGGCTGATATTCTATTTAGAGCAGGCTTTAAAATGTATTGTCTTTAGACGCACATCTTCCTGCGTAAACTGTGAGGCCGATAGTCGTTGTTGCCAGTTTGCAGTCAGCAGTGCATACTTACATAGAGCAGTACTGTTATGATCCAGCATCCTCTTTTTCAGCTCTCCCATCCAGCCGCTGCATCTTCAGGCTGCCGCCTCCTCCAGAATGTTTGACGGACTGAGGAGGGGCCTAAAGACACTGCGGCTGGATGGGAGAGCCAGAGAAGAGGATGCTGGATCACAACAGCAGCGCACTATACAAGTATGTACTGCTGTGTAATCTGAACTGTGACCGCACGGATGTATGTTTATCTATGCTGTCCGTTTTCATGGCTGCACGGCTTCTTGTGCCACGTAAAAAACGCTGATCTCGCTGATCTGTGCTTGTTTATGCTCACGGCTAGAAAATTGGCTAATATAAGAGGACGTTTACTAATATAGTGTTATCACAAAATGTACTGACTCTCCCAAGACTATGCATGGTTCTCTGCTGTCTCAGGAGGCTTGGGTGGTTCTTATCACAGAGCTTCACTTCGCTAGATAATCCTAGATGTAAAGGTGCAGTGGAGCAGTTATCCACAACAGCCAATCAGATTACTACTTTCATTTTCAATAGTGTACCTGGAAAGATGAGAGCTAGAATCTGATTGGATGCTAGAAGGAGCTGCTTATAATCTTATGACGCCATCTCTCACCAGTTATGGCTGTAAGTACTTTCCCATAGCAGCCAATCACAGCTCAACAAGCATTTCTTAGACTGGTAGAATGAAAGCAAATAGGTTTTTATCTTGGCCAGTATTCCCTTAAACAATAAAACGAGGACATGTACTGTCCTCCTTGGAACAACAGGCAGGCTGACACCTTATACCCAGACAGCGCTGGGTACTTTTTTTATATTTATAGTGTTGTAGTTCCCATAAACACTTACGATGTCATACTATTATATCATGAAGTTATAAGGGTTAATAGGTGAGTAGTAATAAAGTTTGTGTTCTAAACTTTTATTAGGCAGTTGTGGGTGGAATAACAGAGATGTTTGAGCTCTGAAGGTGTATGATCGAGGCAGAACATACCTTTCTAATAGTAACTTACCTTCCTGTCTGTTTTAGCTATTCGGTTTTGTGACCGATGTCAGGTGGTAAAGCCCGATCGCTGCCATCATTGCTCCGTTTGTGGAATGTAAGTAAAATTGTATTACGAGCTGCATCTTTATTAGTTTCTCCTCTGTTTGTTTATAGTAAATTATATAAGACTCTAAAAATATATGATGTACAATGTCTCCCATAAACACACACCTATGTCTAAAAACTCCCAGTTCTACATTCTCACACTTTTATCTTCAAGGAGTTTATGTACTTTAGGCTGAGTGTATATAAGGACAAAGTATCAAGGGGGCTGATACTACATAAAGACACTATATTAAAGGGGTTGTCCAGCAAAAATCTTTTTCTTTCAAATCAACTGGTGTCAGAAAGTTATATAGATTTGTAATTTACTTCTATTAAATAATCTCAAGTCTTCCCATATTTATTAGCTACTGTATGTCCTGCAGGAAAGTTTTGTTTTTATTCTGACACAGTGCTATTTGCTGACATCTCTGGCCGAGACAGGAGCTGTTCAGAGAGGTTTTTTTATAGGGACTCCCATAAAAAGACTCTACTGCTCTGGAGAGTTCCTGTCTCAGCCAGAGATGTCAGCAAATAGCACTGTGTCAGAATGAAAACAAAACAACATTTCCTGCATGGCATACAGCAGCTAATAAGTATGGGAGAGATTTTTTAATAGAAGTGAATTACAAATCTATATAACTTTCTGACACCAGTTGATCTGAAAGAAAAAGATTTTCGCCTGACAGCTGCATTTTAAAATACCGTATGTGCCCCCTGTCCCTGGTGTCTAGTGGGGGATCTCCCCCCTGCAATGCGATCGCAGAGGGGAGATCTGTTGTAATGAGCCAGCCGGGGACAGATTTAGGGTACGTGCTCACTGCGGAATGGCGAAGGATAACCCTTCGTGCATTCTGCAGCTGGCACCCGCCGGCGGACTGATGCGGGCGCATGTCTCCACCCGTGTCATAGACTCCATGTTATGCATGGGCGGATTCCATCGTCCGTTCAAAGAATGAACACGTTGGACGGAGAGTGGAATCCGCCCGTGCATAGAATGGAGTCTATGACACGGACGGAGGCGTGCGCCTGCATCAGTCCGCCGGCGGGTGCCAACTGCGGAATGCACAAAGGGTTATCTGTCGCGATTCCACAGTGTGCACGTACCCTTAGAGTGTATGTAGGAAGGGACACCCGAATCCAGCCCCAGATGCCCCCTCCCCCCCCATCCTCGGAACAAGTGGGAAGATCGTCCGGGAACTGATCTTCCCACTGCTGGATAAAGGTCACCACCTGTACGGGGATAACTTTTATACCAGCACCCCCTCTTCTGGTCCCTCGCTGCCCGAGCTACTGTAGCTTGCGGCATGATCCGAACATATCAGAAGCCGTAATAGTGCCCTAATATTTAGCAGCCATGGAGCGGACCCAGCGCTTCTGGATATGAGGGACCCCGTATCGCATCAGGACAACATTTTCCAGGTGACGTCCCCCACACTGGAAAACAGGAGACCCCAGAAGAAGTGCAGAGTGTGGCGTAACAGGGGGATCAGGAAGGACAACATTTACCAGTGTGACACCTGTCCTGATCACCCTGGCCTCTGCATACTGGATCGCTTCAAGGCGTACCACACGTCACTGGGGTTCTACATTATCTAAATTCTGTCCCTTATTCCTATTTCAGGGGTCACGTTGATCCAGGGATTATTCTGATCGCCATTATGGAGTCGGGAAGGAATTTTCCCCTGTGATGAGGCTACTGTCGTCTGCCTTACGAGGGTTTTTTGCCTTCCTCTGGATCAACACAGGTTGAATTTGATAAACACCTGTCATTTCCAACCTTATAAACTAATAATTTCCCTAATACCCCCAAATAAATTATACATACAAAAAGAGATATAGCAGATCTCCCCTGCACTACAACCTATATGTGTTATTCCGTGAGAAGGGGATAGTATAGTATAGTGTCACTGGGTTCTAGTTACAAACTAAATACCTATATAGAAACTGAACCTCCATAACTAGTTAACATATAAAGAATACTTTATTTCATAAAAAGCACATACATTTGAAAGAAATCATAATACACAGTGAACTGCGACTGAGAAAAAACATTAAAACCAACAGAAAAAACATACAAATGAGGGATGCTACTATCAGGCTATGTGTGGAGAGATAAGGGACAAAATACAATTCATAGGTATAATACCATAAAGCAAACCCTAAGCCAGCTCTATCAACAAATTGGCCATACAAAATGTGTTACCTTACCCAAATGGACGTGATGTGTCAGCCGGACAGTTGCCCCCACCCCAACGCACGTTTCGGTAAACAACCTTTTTTATTTCCCCAAATAAATTAGAATTGTCCCTTTTCCCCAGCTAAGTAGGTATGACCGCCATTCCCATTAGAGGATGCCATGATGCAATTACAAAGCCTCTGTGCGGCCAGGACAGTAGAAACCCCCCACAAGTGACCCCATTCTGGAAACTACACCCGATAAGGAATCTAACAAGGGGGGCAGCGGGGATATGGCCCCCTGGTGCCGGCCACATTTTGGACGTGAAAATGAAAAAAATTGTATTTTTTATTTTCTCGGCACATGTTCTACGTAAGTGCCCGTCACCAGTGGGGTCCATATCCTCACTGCACCCCTTGTTAGATTCCTTATGGGGTGTAGTTCGGGGGTTTCTACTGTCCTGGCAGCACAGGAGCTTTGTAATTGCGACATGGCCTCTATCCTCCATTCCAGCCTCTAAATGGCGCTCTGTCCCTTTGGTGGCTTGCCCTGTGCCCATATGGCACATTATGCCCACATGTGGGGTATTTTCGTACTCAGGGGAAACTACCCTACACGTTTTGTGTTCATTTTCTTTTTTAACCCCTTGTGGAAATGGAAAAAAATCAAGGCTAGACCAACATTTAGTGTAATTTTTGTAAAATTTTTACTCTAAATCATTAATCTTGTCATGATTTTTTCATTTTCACAAGGGGTTAAAAGATAAAAAAAAAACAAAATGTGTAGAGCAATTACCCCCGAGTCCGTAAATACCCCACATGTGGACATAAAGCGCCATGTGGGCGCAGGGCAAGCCTCCCAAGGGAAGGAGCGCCATTTGGATTTTGGAGGTTGGATTTGGCTAGAATGGATGATGAAAGCCATGTCGCATTTACAGAGCCCTCGTGCTGCCAAAACACTGGAAACCCCCCACAAGTGACCCCATTCTGGAAACTGCAGCCCTCAAGGAATCTAACAAGGGGTGCAGTGAGGATATGGACCCCTTGATGACGGGCACATTTGTGCCATGAAAGTGAAAAAATGAAATTTTTTACTTTTACGTCACATTGTTCCACATTTGTGCCCGTCACCAGTGGGGTCCATATGCTCACTGCACCCCTTGTTAGATTCCTTGAGGGGTGTAGTTTCCAGAATGGAATCACTTGTGGGGGGTTTCCAGTGTCTTGGCAGCACAAGGGCTCTGTAAATGCGACATGGCGCTTGAAATCCTTTTCAGTGAAATTCAGCTTCCAAAAGCCAATTGGCGCTTCTTCCCTTTGGAGGCTCGTCCTGCGCCCCCTTGGCACTTTATCGCCACATGTGGGGTATTTCCGTACTCGGGAGAAACTGCGCTACACATTTTGTGTCTTTTTTTGCCTCTTATCCCTTTAAGAAAATGAAAAATTGAAGGCTAGAACAACGTTTTAGTGTGAAAAATAATTATTTTTTTTTTCACGCCATATTGTTCGGAAAATCTGTGAAGCACCTATGGGGTCCAGATGCTCACCGCACCCCTTGTTACATTCCTTGAGGGGTGTAGTTTTCTAAATGGTGTCCCTTTAGGGGTGTTTTTTAGGTTTTGGCACCCCAGAGCCTCTGCCAACCTGAAGTGGTACAGTCAGAAATGACCAAATATAACGGAGGCGTTGAATTTCACTAGGCGCTCCCTTATATCTGAGGCTTGTGGTTGCGTCAAATAGCGCAATAGGGTCACATATGGGGTATTTCTATAAACTGCAGAAACGGGACAATAATTATTGGGGTGCATTTCTCTGGTAATAGGTTTATAATTATGAAAAATATTGGATTACAATAAAATCTCTGCACAGAAAATTAAAATTTTCAAATTCCTTACACACTTAGCTTTTATTTCTGTGACTCCCCTAAAGGGTTAAAACACTTTCTGGATATGCTTTTGCAGAGTTTGGGGGGTGCAGTTTCTGAAATGGGGTGCTTTGTGGGGCTTTCTAACATACAGGCCCCTCAAATACACTTTAAGGCTGGGTTCACACTACGTATATTTGAGGCTGTATTTTTGAGGCTGTATAGCAACCAAAACAAGAAGTGGATTGAAAACACAGAAAGGCTCTGTTCACATAATGTTGTAATTGAGTGGATGGCCGCCATTTAATGACAAATATTTGCTGTTATTTTAAAACAACGGCTGTTATATTGAAATAATGGCAGTTATTTACTGTTATATGATGGCCATCCACTCAATTTCAACATTGTGTGAACAGATCCTTTCTGTGTTTTCAATCCACTCCTGGTTTTGGTTGCTATGAGGACCTGACATGAGGACCAAATACAGCCTCAAATATACATAGTGTGAACCCAGCCTAAACCTGAACAGGTCCCTAAAAATATCTGATTTTGAAATTTTACTGAAAATTTGGAAATTTGCTGCTAATGTTTTAAGCTCCCTATTGTCTAAAAAAAATGAAAGATAGTTTAATAAATGCCGCCAACATAAAGTAGACATGTTGCTAATGCTATTTAATATATAATTTATGTGGTATAACCACTTTCTGTATACGCAAAAAAGTTTCAAAGTTGGAAAAATGCATTTTTTCACATTTTTTCACATTATTTGGGATTTTTTCATAAAGATTTGTTATGAGTATCGACTCCAATTTACCAGAAATGTAAAGTACAATATGTCACGAGAAAACAATCTCAGAATCAGCCGGATAGGTAAAAGCATCCCGAAGTTATTAATGACTAAAGTGACACTGGTCATATTCATAAAATTTGTCTCAGTCATTAAGGCCATTTCAGGCTCTGTCCTTAAGGGGTTAATCATATGATATACTGTTGTGGTATACCCTAGCATAACCCACAAGGGTATGGACAATTAAATACAGCCTGATATGGACCTGTGTACGGCTGCAAACAATACAAATCAGTGAGATTGGCAGTCAGCAAAGGCACAAGAAATTGTGCAGCCTTCAACGTACATTATTGGCCGCACGTCTCAATCATTATTATTGCAGCGTTCTTAGGAGCGATTGTTAGCATTAATCGGTCAGTCTAAAAAGGCCTTTTGGTTACAGCTTTTAAAGGTCACACATATACACACTTCATTTTGGCCATTTATATGTTATCTTAACCCAGACACAATTGTGTTTTTCCATTTATTCTGTACCACTTGTTTGTGTGTGTGCAGAATTTGACATTTTGTCTTCCACCTTATCACAGGTGTGTCTTGAAGATGGACCACCATTGCCCTTGGTATGTATCATTCCTTTCCTACAGTCTATTTAATATATACATTATATATATAAAAAAAATACCCTCTACCTCTAACCAGAACTAGGGAAAGAAAGGAAAGATTTATTGCTTTTTTTTTTCTTCTATTGCTGGTTTGGGCACAAAGTTTTATTTGTTATGCAAATTCTTTTGTTACAGGTGTGTCAATTATTGATGGGACTATTTTACAGGGCTGTGGAGTCGGTAAGCCGCAGCTCCGACTCCAACTCCTGAATTTTATCAGGAACCGACCCCTGAATTTTATCAGGACCGACTCCGACTCCTGCTCCTTCATAAATGGCCAGTCATATACCAGGGGAGTTATATATCTCACTGGCTCAGCAGCTTCTCCCTAATGTCCTACATGATCCTGGGCCGACTTCTGAGTAAATAAAGGAATACTGTATATAAAGAAGATCCTCCTGTGTGTGCAGTGGATGCAGCCAGTCTCCAGCCTCCATGTCCTGAACTACTCACAACTAGACTAGATGGAGCAGGTGGTCTTTTCCTGCTGACAATCTTCTATGTTTCTCACTAAATATTCACCATACTTAAAGAAACACTGCTAACAATGCCAGATACCTGTAATATTGAGGTCAGCCATAGTGATATACAGGGGATCACACATAGTGATATAGAGGTCACACAGTGATATAGAAGGTCACTGTGGGGGCACGCAATAGCACGCACGCGCACACACACACACAGCCTGCTGCAGCCATAGCATACACACACACACACCCACACAGTCTGCTGCAGCCATAGTGCACACACACACACAGCTTGCTGCAGCCATAGTGCACACCACACACACACACACACGCGCACACTCGGCTTGCTGTGGCCATAGCACACATACACACAGCCCGCTGCAGCCATCGCACGCACGCACACACACACACACACAGCCTGCTGCAGCCATAGCATATACACACAACCTGCTGCAGTCATAGCACACACACAGCCTACTGCAGCCATAGCACGCGTGCGCACGCACGCACACACACAAACACACACACACACACACCTGCAGCCATAGAACACTGAAGAAAACCACACAATCTTCTACTAGAGAGAAAACACCACACTGAGGACAGAGGTTACTGCTACACTACTTATGTCTTCTCCTCCTCCTCTATATTACACAGGATATCCAGCATCCAGGAAGAGAACAGCACAGATTTCCCCCCACACAATGGACTCTTCCAGTTAAGAAACTAACTGCCAAATAGTGACCCACAACCTCTCCACGACCACCCTTATCTAATAGGGCCAGTGTCCTATTACTGATATATTCCCCGACCACCCTTATGTAATAGGGACAGTGTCTTATTAGAATGTTGCTCATAATATATATTCATGAGTAAAACTTGTAAAATTCAATTCTACATTTTTTTTCTAACTCCAAACAAAGCTAGCTCCGACTCTCCGACTCCACAGCCCTGCTATTTTACATGAAGATTTATTGGGCATTCCTGCCATCTATAGTACTTGGAAACCTGATCTACTTGTACTGTTAAAAAAAGATGATCATTTCTGGATCAGAGCCAGTATTTTAATATTTAAAACCTACTCTGGAATGAGCATTTCTACGAATGAGTGAATTAATCATTCAGCTATCACGCAGCATACTATAAGTTCTTGTGAGTTCATTCTGTTGTTTCCATCAGTGTTATATTCCTATTTAAAGGCCAATGAATCGAAACTATTTCATTAGTTAAAATTCTCAAAGAGGTAAAATTGTGCCTGTTATACCTGTCCAGTGCACACATGGGGGTGGCCCTATATTATTAGGGGCAGTCATTCTCTGCCAAGTGTGGGGGCCCCCTTTATTCTGATCATTCATCGGTGGAGTACTCAATGTTCGGATCCCATACTGATAGTATATTCTAGTGATTTGGCATCAATCATTATAAGGACTCGATTGATCTGAATTTCCATCCTCTTGGGTTACACATATTACTTTGTTTTTCAGGGTGAACAACTGTATTGGATTCTCAAACTACAAGTTCTTTCTTCTATTCCTGGCGTACTCAATGCTGTACTGTTCATACATTGCCTCTACAGTTTTCAAATACTTCCTGTTTTACTGGACTGTGAGTATTGCACATTTGTTCATGGATAGTAGATATTACCATTGCTTAGGAAAATATCCTTTATATCTTCTACAATTTTAGTATCCCTGGACTATTGGTTCATGCTTTACATTAGGCTGGATTCACACTGCCATTCGTGCTTACGTTTTATTACCTTTATTAACCCTATATAAAAGCCTAGTCAACTCCACTATTGTATACAGCAAAAATAAAATAAGATCCAATACTATTTTCAATGGAAAACGAATTTGGCTGTGTGGAAGACATCAGCATCTGTTTTATTAATTTCTAGAGTATAAAATGTATATGTTAAGCATTAGCCAAAGACAGTGTGAACCCAGTCTAAGGGCCGTATTACACGGGTTGATTATCGTTTGAAAAATTGTTAGATCGTTCGGATTTAAATGATGATCGTTTCATGTAATAGCAGGAAACGATTAAACGACCAACAAGAAATCGTTGGTTGTTTGATAGAATTCAGACCTATTTTTATTGTTTGATCGTTCGCAAATCGTTAGCACATTGTTCGGTGTAATAAGAAGTCATAGCTGAAACATACGCAGTAGCAACGACAAACCGACTGCAAGAACGATCATAAGTAACGATCATTGTTCCGTGTAATTGGGCATAGCAGTCGTTTGAGATGGTTTATTGTAAATTTTTAGTTGTCAAAACATCGCTTGGTGTAATAGTACCCTAACCCAGAGAAATGTTATCAGTTATTTCCGAGCCGCGGTGAAGGCCGCCCGAGCCCCTGCTAGAACCCTGGATACTTACCCCATCTCACCAAGTCCCGCTCCTGGAGCCGTTCCCAGGATGGAGATCTCCTTGTCGGAAGCCTGGCGCACACGCCGCATAGATGAGTCCGATGCCCATAGAGAATAACGGCTCCATTCATTCTCAATGGGCATCAGACTCGTCTATGCAGCGCGCTCCGGGCTTCCACAAGGGATATCTCCATCCCGGGACTTGGCGAGATGGGGTAAGTATCCGGGGCTCTAGCGGGGGGGTCAGGCGGCCTTCACCCCGGCACGGAGGGTGACAGGTTCCCTTTAAACTGCTGTCGTTAAAGGGGTTATTCAGGATTAGAAAAAGCACAGCAATTTTCTTGCAGAATAGCACCACTTTTCACTTCAGTAGAACTGACCTGCAAACCAGGTCCAAACTAGGACAGTCTGGGTAACCCCATCAATAAAATGTATTAAAACTTGACATTATTATGTGTAGGTGTGTTTATTAACATTATAGTCAATAGCATTGTGTTAAAATGGCATCTGTTTGAAAACAGGAGCCTTGGTGCTTGCGTGGAAAGACCTAAGTCCGTAAAACGGCACAGTCTACTGGCAGAAGCTTAAAGCGGATTTGTCAGCAGGTTGTAGGTGTATAAACTAAGGGCCCTATAACACGGAGCATTAATCTGCCGAATCAGGACGATTTGGCGGATTATCGATCCATGTAAAGAAGATAACGATAATTGTGTCTGATCATGTCTTTAGGTCCTGACCTAAAATTATTGGCTGCCCGGGCGCACATTGCTACGTGTAATAGTGATTGCACTGCCGACGGCTCATGACATTGTAAAGAAAGTAATAAAGCTCATACCTCTCCACGCTTCCCGAGTCTTCCTGTCTTCTGCACGCTTCCCGCAGCTGGCGGTGGCAACTTCAGAGCAGTCTCTGAAGTGACAAGCTGTTCTGGACTACCACGGCATGTGATTACCTGCCCCCGCCCTATTAGAATCTATGAGCAGCATATGATCTTTTAACCTTCTGATAGATTTTCTTTAAAGGTGCCTTCACACCTACCGGATCCACAGCGGATCTTACTTCTGCGGATTCGAAGCGAGAACCGCTGCGGAATCCGGTACCATTCACCCCTATGATAGCACATATTCGCATCGGGATTAACATCCCGCTGTTAATATGTGCTTTAACCCCTCGCTGTCCGCAGCCCCTAATGAGCGGGATCGGAGCCGGGAGCCTCACTGCAGCCGTGCCGCCGAGCAGGTACTTTATGCTCCCGGGGATAGGGGATGCGGCCAGAGATGGGGGATGCGGCTGAGGATGGGCTAAGGGCTTCGTTCACACTGAGCAAAAGCAGCTGAATTTCTGCGCTGAATCAGCTCTGAAATTTCAGCCGTTAAAATAGATGCAGAGCTAATTTCCATTGTGTTGAAATGAAATTCTGCTCTGCAGTTCACACGGTGGAATTTCTGCACTGAACTAATCCGCTTTCCGCCAGAAGAATGAACATGTTCATTCTTCCGCTAGCGGAAGCCTATACAAACCGATGGGGCTCTGATTTTCTGTTTCAGCGCGGAATACGCGCGTATTCAGCGCGGAATACAAGCGGAAATTACGCGCTGAATCAGCACGGAAATGGGGAAAAAAAGGGGGGGGAGGAGGATTCTAGTATATATTCTAGTATAGTCTAGTTTACTCGCCAAATACTCGCTGAGTTTCAGCGCTGAATGCATGCGGATTCAGCGCGGATTCCTCGAGTATTCCGCGCTGAATTTGTTAAGAGCTGAACACTTTCCTAGCAGAATACGCAGGGATTCTGCTTACATTCTGCTTATATTCTGCTCGGAATTCAGCGTCAGTTGATTTCAGGCGGAATTATTTCCTCGCGTAATCCGCCCTTTTTGCTCTGTGTGAACGTAGCCTAATGCGGCGGCAGGGCTGCGGACAGAGATGGGTCAAAGCACATATTCACAGCGGGATGTCAATCCCGCTGCGAATATGTGCTATCATAGGGGTGAATGGTACCGGATCTGCAGTGGTTCTCACTTCGAATCCGCAGAAGTGAGATCCGCTGTGGATCCGGTAGGAGTGAAGGCACCTAAAGGTAGCTTCACACATACCATATCGCAGCGGATTGATGGTGCGGATCCGCAGCAGATTTGATCTTAATTACTGAACAGCATCAAATCTGCTGCGATACAGTACTTGTGTGCTGTAGACATTTTTACTTTGCTGTAGCCCCTACAGTATTGATGTGTAGTTTATAGGGGTAAATAAAAATCTCAAGTACATGTAATACATGTGTATTAAATCCTCTAAATCGTATTGTTTTCACAGACAGAGGTAACAAATAATCGGGCAAAATTCCATGTGCTTTTCCTACTTTTCGTCTCATTAATGTTCTTCATCAGCCTCATGTTTCTCTTTGGATACCATTGTTGGCTTGTGGGAGTAACAGAACCACCCTTGGTAAGTTTCACCCATTATTTAGTTCGGGCTTGCGGGGAGATACATAAAGTGGTTTTCCAGGAAACCATTTTGAATCATTAAAGGGGTTAGCCAGCAAAATCTTTTTTTTTTTTTCTTTCAAATCAACTGGTATCAGAAAGTTATATAGATTTGTAAATTACCTCTGTTTAAAATCTCAAGTATTCCCATACTTATCAGCTGCTGTATGTCCTGCATGATGTGTGGGTTTTCTTTTCGGTCTGACACAGTGCTCTCTCCTGCCACCTCTGTCCATGTCAGGAACTGTCCTAACCAGTAGCAAATTCCCATAGAAAAGGTCTCCTTCTCTGGACAGATCCTGTCTTGGACAGAGGTGGCAGCAAAGAACACTGTGTCAGACTGAAAAGAAAACAACATTTCCCGCAGGACATACAGCAGCTGATAAGTAGTGGAAGACTTAAGAGATTTATGAATAGAAGTAAATTACAAATCTATATAACTTTCTGAAACCAGTTGATTTGAAAGAAAAAGATTTTTGCTGGACAATCCTGGAATACTTCCTGAATAAAATAAAATGGTCATCTTTGGGTTATTGCTTTTGCTGTAGTCCAAAACACTGCTAAATGTATTGCCCAAAAAAGGGCCAAATTACAGCTGAAAGTGCCCATCACCTGTGTACATTGTATAATAATTAATAACAATAATTTTATTTATATAGCGCCAACAGATTCCGCAGCACTTTACAATTCGTTGTATGGAGTGTTATGGTACAGTCCAGCATATGGATTAATCCCTTTGGTGGCTGATGGCCACAGGATATTGCCCATAGTACGCAGTTTACAAGCAAGAGCCTTGGTTTCATCCGTATACACTATCCACATTGTTGGACTGTTCCCTAAGTAATACTATCAAGAAGAATCAGCCACATGCTTCTATATATGCTCTTTCCTTGTCTATTGTATCACCGTCTTCTCAGAGCAGCGAGGTAGAAATCTCCATTCATACAGTAGTGTTTGTGCAGTGGGTATGATACGACTGTCATTTCTTTGCCTGGAAACTGCGGCTCTAGGACTAGTATTCTAATGGCACGTTGCTGTGGCAACCTGCTTCCAGCCTCCTCCGACTCCCAGGTAATTAGGAGCCTTTATTGCCGGATTATTGCTCATTAGGAGCGCTGCTCTGCAGGAAAGGCAAAGGAGTCTTTACTGGATATTCCAGGGTTGTGGCTGACTAGAACACATCCTCCTAAAAGTAATGAATGAGGCCTTCCTTCCTTCTCCTGAACTGCAGGATTCAGGACCGTGTATTCTGTAATACAATATGTTACCCGTCCTAAGGGCGCTGGAAGAGGTTGTAAACAAGACAAGAAGTTTGAAAAAAAAATGTAAGTCCATCTATCAGGATCCACCTACAGAGATTGGGTAGGGAGCGGCCACATTGTGATATGGGAGGTTATCATTTCAAAAGAATAAATGCAATGATAAGAATGGTAGGCTCTCAAAAATACTCCTTTTTAATAGTATATGAAAATGATCAGAGCTGCTGAATGTGACAATAATACAGAATCTGACGCCGTCATAAAGATAAAAGTAAAATAAAATAAAATAAAATTATACAACATCAAAACTGTTGAATAGAGTAAAAATATAAACAATATACAGTTGGATTACGAGCATAATTTATTCTGGGACCCTGTTTATAATCCAAACCCACTCTTAAACCAAAGCAAATTTTCCCATAAGAAATCACTGAAATGCCGACAGTTGGTTCCAAACCCCCAAAATAATCATTTTTATTCTGAACAACATGTAAAACAAATGAAACAAACATTTAGAAACAGCTGAATGTCTTATAAGTTACTGAACAGCATAGCCATCAGCATGTGGAGTATAATGTATAGTGTATTTAATGTATATACAGCAGTGTGTATAACTGAGTGTAAGTGCGGGCACAAAATAGCAGCAGTGTGTATAGCTGAGTGCAAGTGCAGACACATTATAGCAGGAATGGAGAGGATGGGAAACACAAGGGCTGACAGGGAGCATGAAGGAATGAGCAGGGCATATGTAGATACATAGAGGGTTTACAGCTATGAAAAGATTACCGCCACAGCCCTGTCCCCTGATGCAAGCCCAGCCTGAAGTGGATCTGCTATGATATGGAAGGTGAGGGAGACTTCTGGGTCAAGGTATAGGACTGTAGACCAAACTATGCAGACCATCCCCCTCCCACCCAGTACAGGAAGCTCTTAAACCAAAGCAATGCTCTTAAACCATGTTACAATTTTGAAAAACTGTGAGCTGCTCTTGCAAAACGCTCTCAATCCAAGTTACTCTTAAACCTTAAGACCTACCACTGTATAGTGTGTATCTATTATTATATTGTACATAGAATCCATTTAGTGAAATAGTTCATTTATATAGTTCATGTTCCGGTAGTATGTTTACTATAGTATGGTTGTAGTGAGGTTGCTGCTCAGTGGTGTTTAGGCAGTTGCTTGAGTGTTTTATTCAAGCCGTCAGTGTATAAAGGGTATATCTAGTTTTTCTATTGGTATCTCAGTAGATATTTTGATATTGTACCTCTTGTGGTGAAGGAGTCCGTATGTAATGTAGTGTATCTCGTCTCCAGTAGTGATGAGCGAATACTGTTCGATCGAATTATATTCGATCGAATAGTAAGGTATTCGATCGCATCGAATAGTTCGCCAAATATTCGATGATCGTTCTAATCCCCTTCTTTCCTGTTTTTTTTAGCCAATCAACATGCAGCAGGCTGCCACAGCCCCTGGTGTACGTAGCATTGTGAGAAACGAGAATAACAAGGATTGGATGGCATAGTCACATGACCCAATAACATACATACGTGTGTTCACCCAGTGCTACGTGCAGCTACTTCATACATAAATACAAAGGGTAGGGCAAGCACTCTGCTCCCCAAGTGCTTTGTGCTGCTGATACGTGCTAGACTGCTCAATCTAAAAAAAAATTGTAGTATGTGTGTTCATCTAGTGCTACGTGCTGCTACATCATACATAAATACATCGGGTACAAGCAGGCTGCTGTGCTACTATAAGGCACTCTGCTCACCTAGTGCTTTGTGCTCCTGATACATGCCAGATTTTAAAAAAAAAAAAGAGTAGTGCGTGTGTTCATTCAGTGCTACGTGCTGCTACATCATACATAAATACACCGGGTGGTACAAGCAGGCTGCTGTGCTACTATAAGGCACTCTGTTTACCAAGTGCTACGTGCTACATAATACAGTCGTCCAGCTTTACCTATAAAATATATATATATACACCCTTTAATAACCAGGTAATTCACCTGTATAACATCGACTTGAGACTTTATTACCTACGATTTTGGGGTGTTAGATGCTTCCCCTGCTGTCCGAGTTGCATTCCAGTGGTGTTGGCATCATTTTCCAAGGTTTCATTGTGGACTTGGAGACCTCCAAATGGTCGAATAGATGTTTTTCAATAAACGAATACTTGTTCCAATAGACTTTAATGGGATCGAATATTCAATCGAATATTCGAATATCGGGGAGATATTCGAACATCTCACTATTCGCTCATCACTAGTCTCAGTTTCTTCTGTTAAACATATAGGTATTGCCAACAATTTCTTAGTGTAGCAAATATTATAGCAAATTTTGTTACTATATTTAGTATTTATACTCCTAATCTCTCAGGCTAAACGCCTGGGGACAAACGCCCCCTTTAATGGGACTCAACTAGAAAACAAAAAGTATTAAAAAAAAAAATACCAGAGTCGAACTTCTAACAAATAAACCATATGCAGTAGACCCTAACCAGGTCTATGTTACTGAATGTGGTGGAGCAGTGTGCCCCTTCAACATGTTTCACTGCGTCCACAGCGTCCTCAGGAAGCAATTCTTCCTGAAGGCTCTGTGGACGCGCAGTGAAACATGTCTCTATTCCATGAAGCGATAATCGGCCGAATCGGGCCAATTTATGGCTCTGTGGAATAGGCCCCTTAGATCTGGGCCCCCCTTTGACATTGCGGGACTTCATGGGTGCATGCATTTCCATGCATCCTCTCAGAACTGACTAATGATAATACGCCATATCATCCTGTGATCAGATGCTATAATAACAGAAACTATAGCACTGTGAAATCTTAAAGGGTATTCCCCATCTGAGAATGTTATATCTATTGATCACAAAAACGGAAACAATATTTTCACTGGGAATTAACAGTTTGCAGCTCCTGAATAACTGTAAGCTGGAATGCGTCCTCTCTCCCCTTTCCTGCTTGATTGACACCTGAAGCTGAGTCCCAAGCAGGGTGAGGGATGGGAGGGGACCACTCTTGGCAGTTCACAATATGAATTAACGCTCACAGATTCACCTTTTTGCATTATGACTTCTCTACACAGGTGTAAAGGGTAAATTTAGCACTTTCATCCCTTATTTTATATCTTAGGTCATGGTGCTTGTTCCAGTAAAAAGTAATCTTTTATCATCTGCAGATTGTGCTACCTGGCCAGGGCTTCACGGCCACAGTGCCACTTAGCCCACCCACATCACCATTGTATGCCCACCCCTCTGTGACATCATCGTCGCATAAGCACCGTCCTCGTCAGCCATTGGTATGGGCGGAAATAGAGGGGGTTGGGTCTAGACCTTTAGGCCAGCCCGTTGCAATGGCCGTCGGTGCCTCGACAGCTATGGCGTCACAGAGGGGCAAGGTCTGCGGTGCCGTTACGGCCGGGGCTAAGCAGCGCTTAAGTTAAGAAGCCCCGCCCAGGGGCACAATCCCAGATGATAAAGCATCACTTTTTACTAGAACAAGCACCA